>NC_050203.1:31602580-31903709 GCF_013141755.1 Anopheles stephensi | reverse complement strand
GCTATTCAAAACTTTACAGCGCTTTATCGTTTTTATCCCACTCGGCCGGTAACTCTCTATTTCATGGAAATATAAAAGTCGATTCTGTGATTGTGTTTTTTTTTTCGTCCGCACGACTCGGTGGCGCCACTGGTCGCATGAGGAAAAACGAAACCACCCGTACCACTTTAGATGACCATTACCGATAGCCCGAGCCATCGTGTCTGGTGCGGTCCACCATCGTCGAAAGTCTGGCCAATCAATAAAAGCTGTAAATCACACCCTCAAATTCCATCGCATCACATCCTTGCACCTTTGCCAGGCACGGAGTTGACCACTGCCGTACGGTTGAGGTACCCAGGTTCACAGGGATTCACACGCGCACGGATCAATAATTCAGTGTAAAAGAGTACCCCAAAGAGTAAACAAAAGCTTATCCGATGGCTCCGATAACGTGTGTCCCTGGAAGCGGGGGGCCGACTTGAGCATTAGTTTCTCCGATACTTGAACTCGTACTCACCGAAGACAGTATTCGAACTACAGGTTTGGAGTACTTCCGGAGCGAATGAGCAGGAGAGAGTCCTCGTCGAGAGCCTCTTCAGGAAAGACAGGAACGCCGGGAGTCCTGCAATGTCTGCAAGCGAACGAACAAAAACATTGATCACTATCTTTTATTCATGATCCTTGGCCCTCATTCAATTTCCGTCAACAATAAGCGAGTGCGTGGAACGGGAGAGGGCGGTGAGCGAGTCCGCAGGAGTGTCTTCCACAGATATTACGGAGCAACGCGGGAAGCGATAGCACGCAACTCACGAAGGAACTGTGTGCGAGTCAGCAGAGTCAACGATTTAGAGATATTTGAAGCGGCGAGGACGTTGTATGGCGGGCGTATATCGCTATGATGAATCACAACACTTCGGGTCGGGTAGGCCGTAAAGGCTGTGGAGTGCTGCGGGACATTAGTTGGAAGGACGGTGGAGCTAGTCTAAAGCTGACCAGCAGACACGTGGGGGTTTGTGTTTGCCAGTGGTTTCTTGTCGGGGAAACAAATCGATGCGACACAAGGATAGGTATTATTAATGGAGTGGCTTGATTTGTAGCCGGCAAAGTTGTTACGATGGTCGAAGTTGTGCCATATTTTTGACCGAGAACATATTTTGAAGTGTTTTCGTAAAGATGTTTCCGTGCTTAAATCATGGGGACTGTTGTTGTGGTTGGCTTATCGAATCATTTAGATATATCTGTGATCGTCAAGGTTGGTAGTTTTCTCTCAGGGTATCTAGAGGATCAAATGTAGGATTTATGTGGTTCTGAGAACATCTAGTGTAGGTCACCAAAAGGATTTGATTAGTATTATCCATTTTTACATTTCTTGCAGGGTTCTCCTAAACGGAAGTTTTCTCTTAGAATGGTTGAAGTTTGCGTGATGCTTCTCATCGAGTTAGGCCATCACTCTACTGCCTTATCTTGCGCTACCTTTTACTGTCCAACCATATCCGCAGCTAGACGAATGAGAACCAAGCAAATGGGTGTGAGTTAACTGCCAGCTGGAGGAGTAGCGACCGAAGGCCAGTCCGAAAGGATATCCGACTTGAATGGTTGTGTCACCGTTAATTAAACCAATTTTTGCAAACGAGAAAGCACGAAATGAACCACCCATGATTAATTGCTTCTTCGCTCGCAGAGGACATTACCATGAGTGTGTGGAGTGGATAGAGTCAATGGATGAACCTTCCAGGCTTGGTAGCTTAAAGGAGCGCCAGTATGATAACCTATGAATTCAGAGTACCTAAACGTCAAGAGCATGAAACCGATTTGGGACGAATTTTTTGCTGTAAAAGACATAAAAAAGCGAACTTAAACTCTGATTGGAAATCGGGGTTCGAGTTGAGTACAGAAAGTCATAATTAAACAGTAAGTTTTCGAAACTTTCCCGTCAATGCCACCGGTAGCTAGAATCTGCAAAGCACTAAGGTCGAACGAAACAATTTCAGTTTGGTACGAGCAACTTGGCCCGACCGGGTCAGATGATTAATTTTTCCTACCACCGATAAAGTTTAGCTTGAAGCAGCGTAGAAACTCCACAACGGAAAGGATGGTAAGCAGGATTGCTGCTATTGCTTAACTTTATGCAGCTTGTTCACTTTCTTGAAGCATTTAAAATGGAATAAAATGTCAGCACTCAAGCGAAAGGAAGATTGAATCCGTAATATTTATGTCACGCCTCGAGGTGTCTATTAATGTAAGCCCGTTCGAGAATGTTTTCTCGTGGAATTCCCGGCGCGATCGAGGATGAGCGCGAGCCTGGTCCTGCCGTGAATGATCTCGATAAGTTGTGCTGCGTTTTTGGTGGCGGCGACAAAACGTGACAAGCTTCACAACCGAAAATCGCTGTCGCTACTTCGCATTCAACAAGTTTGGTCGTGTTTGGAATGATTTAATATGCGCAGCGCACTGTGTACCGGGTAGACGGATAGCCGCATTTCGTTCCATTAGGTCGCTGTGTATGGTTTTTTTTCTCCTCAATTTTTTCATCTCCGGTTCACTTCTTTCGTTTATCCATGTGTGGTGTGTGGGGCTGCTGTTTTATTTTCTTCTCAACAGGAAAAAAAAAGCAAACCCAAAATGAATCCATACAAGGTCGCTGGAATCGCGATGAATGCGTGCCCGGTATCTTAAATTTAAGCAGCATATGCGACGTCTCCATCCATCGGGCCCCCGGGTTGTTACTTAATATTCCGTGCATAGGGCTGGCCGATGAAAGGCTTTCCGAAATTGAAAATAATGCTCAGCGAGCGTGCGAGAGCACCAGCAGCAGAAGAACAAGACGAACGCACCCGAAAAACGAAAACCAGAATTCATCTGGGGCATGAAACGTAAAATTTGTTTTTATTCAAAGCGTGTCCGCTACACGCAGCTTGTTGCATCGTGCCGTGCTGAGGGCATAACCGGCGCCGAATGTTATGCTACAGATGTTTCGGCTCGCTGACGTCACAGCGAATCGGTGTACATAGGCAGAGGCGACACTCGTCCGTATGTGTCACTGTTTCAGTTCGTTGAACGTGTGCCAAAAAATGCAAATCGCGCCCAGCATACATCAAAACCCCGCATCCGGGAGTTGGGCCACATGTGCCAGCCGGAGTGTGTCAGTCCGGCTGGTGGTCACGGACCCGTTTTGGTACGTACGGTACATATGTACGGTGTTGAACAAATCAACAAGCTAACTCGGGTCCTGAGTGCAACTGACACCGGCATCGGGTGCATCGAGTGATAGATTTTGGCCCATTACCAGTGGTTCAATTTTCGAACGTCGGTCTTTAGGACGACGACAATTTTCCACTGCTCGAATGTTGCATACAGCTCGGGCAAATCGAAGAGAACTAAAAAAAAGAACACCCCGTGCTCTCGTCATCATCGTGGACGCGTGGCGCCAGTCCAAAAAGGAGAAAGTGAAAAATGAGGAACAGTTTATTTGCATGCCCAAGAAGGTGTGAGAGGGTGCAGGAAAACTCACCACGCGGCCGGCTCGACCGGTTGATTGATGGTGAGTCGTTGGATAAATTATTGTACGCTCCATAGACGAGCGTCGACGCTAGGCCAGGCTACGAGGATCTTGACTTGACAGGTGAATCGTTCGATCGGGAAGTGTCTGATGAGGTGTCATCGAAGCTTAACGCGACGGACAAACGTGTGCGAGAAGCTAGTGCAGGGTCAACTAACATGCCGGTTGCCATCAATGACGCTTATTGATTAGGTGGCCGAACGGACGGAGGCTCGCCGGGAAAACGATCGATGAAAAGTGATTTATATGAGCCTGGAGCTTATTGTTGGAAGTGCATTGGTGAGCGGTTGTTGATGTAGGTTGTTTGTACAGCGAGAGATTGACAGAGTATCGATTGTTGTTGATGCCGTGTTTGATGAAGATGTCGCGTGAGGATGTTGGGAAAATCTTGATGATTATAGTCAACAAATGATCTTCGATAATTTTTATATTTTTCTCTACATCCTCCAGATTGCTGCCATTTATGGCCTTACGTGATATGATTTTTTCCTTAGCTGAACATTCAAGACCTACGTTCGAGGAGGTGATCCAGATGAGATTCGATCCCCGGTCGTGTCATGTGAAGCCCAGTGTCGGTTAGATAGATAAATTATTATATTGTATTCATTATTTTATTTATTTATATTTTTAATAATGACGGTTTGAAGCCGTATTTTCAGTAGCGCATATGCTGACGAAATACAAATCTTCAAAAGAAAAAACCACAACAATACACAAAAAAATTACCAAGGCATTTCCTCCCTGATATATCGCCTTATCCCTTAAAACAGAGCTACATTCTTCCGTGTAGCGGATCTAGACTGAAATCAAAACAGAGAGAAAACAACAAGTTAGACAGCACAAACATTTGCCTGTGTACAGTGTTTCTCAAACTACCCAGCAGTGATAGCCCAATCTCGACCAGGCTAGCAGCGAACTCTCTTCTAATCACGCGGTTGGACCCGCCGACCACCTTCGAACCCAACGCCAGCAAGGCCGAACTCGCCCCATCAAGGCTAGACAGATGTGGAGAACACTGTTAGAGAAAAGTCTGCCTCCCTTCTTACGTCTGTATCGACTTTGACTCCAAATTATTATATTTTGATAATAAGCTTTTTTATTTAACACCGTTTATGAAGCAAATGTATTCAACTACTTTTAATAAACAATTCTAGTGCTAACGCAATTCCTGGAAATATTTTTTTTTGAACTATATTAATAATAAAATGACCAGTAGACAAGGTGATAGTAGCGTCACACAGCAGGGCCGGGGTTCAAATCCCATCGAGACTGGTACCCCCGAACGTAGGACTGACTGTCCAGCTAATGGGTAAAATCAAGTTACAGAAAGCCAGAGATGGTAGGCCGAAACCTTTCGAGGTTGTAGTGCCAAGGAAGGAGAGGGAGAAAAAGAGTCAGAAGAAGACGAAATATAATTATTTTAATTGTGGATTCATCAAAATCAAAATAATCTTCTTATAAGTTCTTATCAGAGCTCTATTATGCTTATCACTTTTCTTTTGGTCTTCTACACAACAAGTATGAACAAAAACGCTATGTATTGGCAGATTTTTTTTACAATAATAGAATACGTGTTTTGTTATTGATTTAAAAAATAATCCTTCTCGCGATAGTAACTCAAGCGAAAATGTGCTAAAATACTACCCACAGCAAAACTGAGCTAAAATAGCGAGCTATTTTAAACCCCGTCCTGTTTACTGACTAGGAACCATGGAAAGACAAAACTTCTGACTTCTTGCACCATCGGTAGCCTCATAAAGGAGCATCATTTTCACATCGCAAGTGTCTGGTCGCAAGGCTTTTAGCGAAGCGAGGATGGTGGAGCGTTGTGTGGGATTAAGCGCCGCAGTACGTGCTGGTGTGGTCGCGTCCATACACAGCCTGTTGCAGAAAGATGAAGAAATATTATTGCTACGGAAGGAGAAGACGAAGAAGCGGAGTTTTATCAGGCTACATTGTTGGCCGCAGATAGAAGGCAACCAGTTTCCAACAATTCTTACCAGTCGTTCGCAATTACGGCCCGAAGGAAGCAAGGGTCACGCACGAAGGGAAAGAGAGAATCTCCGGCTCGGATGACGATAATCCGCTTCTCGAGATATATAGCCATCCTTGGGTTGGAGTGTTTAGTATGGCAGGGTAGCAGTTGACTTGAAAGCCAGCCAATGATGCCAGTTTTGTTGCTGCGCATTGTCTCGAGGTGGTGTTATATATTTTTTTGCACGAAAATAGGACCAAACGCATGAAAGGCTAGAGAAATGCATCCAGGTCATGAAAGGGGATGAAAATAGACTTTTTATGCTGCTCTGGTAAGGTTTTGTGGTTTTCATTGGTTTTCTCGGAACGTGTGCAGGCTTTTTACTTAATAACAATCTTATCTTTTGCAGTATTCTTTTGGCGAGACTTGAGCATTCACTAAACTGTTCTGCAGGGTTTTTTTTTTAAATTAGGAGAAATTCATGGTTATTTTACTACTAGTTGTTTAATCCAATAAATGATATAGGTTTGATAAGTTATACGAGTAAATATAAGTTTCGACTGATATAACCAAGACTGTCTGATTTAAAGTCCTGAGGACGAACTTTCGTTTAAAAGACCTATTATTTATTCTGAAATGTGCAAACCTTTTGTTGTTTTCTCAAAACAAATCGGTAGTGACCTAAACTAAATCATGAGAACATTATTGACCCCAGGATTTTACTAGTAGATTTTTCCACTTGGCTTAGTATGGACTATGGAATCTTTTTTCACCCGAAGTCTGGACAACGCATTCGCCATTAGTTCAAATTTTAGCTGAGTCGTGTTCGCTCATATGCAAAACTGATAGCTTTTCTATTATAGCTCTGATAGCTCTATTGTGGACTGTCAAGGATGCATGTGTTTTATTTAAAATACCGAAATCATCTGGGGCTATAGAGTCACACCAGAAAAAGCAGATATATAAAAAAAAACACACACACAACAAGACCCTAGTTGACGGTCATTACCGATAACCTTCGTTACTGAGTCGCTATCCTTCAGTAAGTTCATCATAAGAGAAAGTGTAGCCAATCAATAAAAGCTGTAAATCACACCCTCAAATTCCATCGCATCACATCCTTGCACCTTTGCCAGGCACGGAGTTGACCACTGCCGTACGGTTGAGGTACCCAGGTTCACAGGGATTCACACGCGCACGGATCAATAATTCAGTGTAAAAGAGTACCCCAAAGAGTAAACAAAAGCTTATCCGATGGCTCCGATAACGTGTGTCCCTGGAAGGGGGGCCGACTTGAGCATTAGTTTATCCGATACTTGAACTCGTACTCACCGAAGACAGTATTTGAACTACAGGTTCGGAGTACGTCCGGAGTTCGCTCGAGCGAGAGAGAGAGAAAGTTCTCCTCGAGAGCCTCTTCAGGAAAGACAGGAACGCCGGGAGTCCTGCAATGTCTGCAAGCGAACGAACAAAAACATTGATCACTATCTTTTATTCATGATCCTTGGCCCTCATTCAATTTCCGTCAACAATAAGCGAGTGCGTGGAACGGGAGAGGGCGGTGAGCGAGTCCGCAGGAGTGTCTTCCACAGATATTACGGAGCAACGCGGGAAGCGATAGCACGCAACTCACGAAGGAACTGTGTGCGAGTCAGCAGAGTCAACGATTTAGAGATATTTGAAGCGGCGAGGACGTTGTATGGCGGGCGTATATCGCTATGATGAATCACAACACTTCGGATCGGGTAGGCCGTAAAGGCTGTGGAGTGCTGCAGGACATTAGTTGGAAGGATGGTGGAGCTAGTCCAGAGCTGACCAGACGAATACCGCAGGGTCTGCGTTAGTGCGTTGGCGACTCTTTTGTCCTTTTCCCGAGTGAAACAAATCGATGCGACAGAAGCTAGCGTGAGGTCGCTGTCGGATAGGTATTATTAATGAGGCAACGTGATTTTGGAGACGGCCAGTAAAATAGTCCCCCACCTGATAGATGGGCCGTTGTAGGCGAAGGTTAACCTCAGGTCCGCTCCGATAATGAAGCGTTTAAAATAGAAAACAAATCAACGACACGACAAGAAAAAGACATTGCTGTCAGTACTGCAATTGTAGTTGGTGGTGGTTGAAACTTGTTTAGACACTGGCTGAAACAATTACCGGCCCAATGGAGACACGGGCGTGCGACATAAGCTTGTGGTAGTTTATTTGTCATACATTTGCATAACAAAACGGGTTTGTGGCGCAAGGTGCACTTATCTAATTGAACCGTTTTGTAGCGTCTAATTACCGGCACCATACGGTGGTGCTGGCGCGGTGCGGTTCTGCAAAAGGTAATGAAGCATGTGTACTAGGGGTTGCCCAAACGAGCCCGACCTAACGAGACCGCAGTGTCAACAGGCGAGCCTCGTTGAGTTCACTTTGCAGGTGGACAACATTATTATAATTAACCGCAGCTTAAT
The DNA here is from genome assembly GCF_013141755.1 of Anopheles stephensi. Classification (NCBI taxonomy): domain Eukaryota; kingdom Metazoa; phylum Arthropoda; class Insecta; order Diptera; family Culicidae; genus Anopheles; species Anopheles stephensi. The sequence continues at coordinate 31,895,740 of NC_050203.1, read as the reverse complement.
TGTCGAATTTGCTATTGACCTGGTAAGGCAATACGGCCCATCGGCCACCATCGGTGAAACAACAAAACTGAGTGATGATTGGAAAGCGTTCAGCGTTTGTCTGGTGGGTGGGGAGGTTTGTATATTTATCTTTGTCCGGTTTGACTTCTCTAAACTTTCACCCGCTGCAAACAAGTGAGAGAATCGACATTTGTAGCAGCCAGCATGACCTGGGCCAATCATAAATCACCAATAATAGCTGGAGGCGTCAAACCAATCAACCCACTGTCTGGTGGAAAATGATAAATGTCAGATTTCATTATCAATTTGAAGACAATTCCCTCCGGAAGGCAAAACCTTTCATTTGCCAGTCGATAGTAAACACTTCTCCGTGGATCCAATGGGACAACAAACCAAGGGATGGATAGGGTTCGGTTTGTGCCACAGGATAATATCCGGTCGCGTGCTACATCCCATCACGAATAGAGTGGACGCTTTACTGACTTAAGGCCCGCTTCTGGACGGACGGGAATTAAGTAAATGGATATGAATTAACCTTTCAGTTATGCGTTCTGGGATTGTTTTTTTTTCCTCGCCCCACTTCCGGAAGGATATTCGGTGACAATGGTCGTGTCACCGTTAATTATCCCAATTTTGGCGAAAAGGGATAAAGCACCCATGATTAATTGCTCTTACGCTCGAAGGGATGGGTTTTTGGCTCTTTTTTTTTCCTCGTGACCAGTAAAAGACGAACGAAATGGACCTTCGTCGTAGTCGTGCCGTATTCGGACCGGCAAAGAGTAGTGTAGTGTCCGCATAGGATGATGGTCAGAAATTGGGACAAATTTGTGTAGATATTGATAGTAAATTTTGTGCTGCATAATTTATGCCTTTTGATGGATGGGGAATTACTGTTGGGCGGGGGGTTGGTTGGTAGTGAAGCAAGAAGGTAGAAAAGGCTGTCCTGCTGTTATCTTAGTGGGCAGCGCTGGTTTATTGGTTTGGTTTTATTTCTACGATGAGTGGCATGATAATTGGATGAGCTGCTACGAATGGTTTTTGGTGAGCTTTACTGATTGAATTGCTGCCTGGAAGATTCTCTTTGATGTTTATGGCACACAGTTGACTTGGCTCATGTAAATTAGATTACCTGTATAAATTGTTTACTGTGCGATTAACTAGATCATCATGGTCTGTGGAAGGCTTGGGTAAATATATGCGTAAAGTTATTTCAAACGTAGAGAGATAATTCAATTGTGTTGGTAATTGAGATCTTTTAAAAAGCCTATAAGAAAATCAAATGCTTCAAAACACTTGTGTTTAGCGAGTTAAATAATCAGCAAAACCATTCACTTTACCTTAGTTTTCGACTCAAAAACCATTTGACACACCACATCTGTAAAAGCTAGGTGATCGATGTAAGCAGCGCCCTCTGCCGGAAAGTCATTCAAATTAATCCACGAATATGTAAGCACACTTTTCCAACTACCTCGCACACATTCGCGGCGTTGCCGAACTTTGCAAAACTTGCCAAAAAATCAAACATTTGCATTTTCATCGAAGCGCACCCATGCGTGTAAAGGCATCGTTCCGAAAGAAATCATTTACTCTGCTCGAGCTGCAAGCAAAAAGTGAAAAAACAACAACAACAGCACGAAAACCCCTTATCGACTTTCCATCGATTTGCCCACACTTAATAAAATGGTCGAATGAGCTCGAACGGCTTAGCATCAGGAGGTTGGCTTATCAAAAAAGCAAGGGTGGCAGAGCATAAATCTTTCACGCCCACCTATCCTTCTTCGTCTTCGCACACGGGCCGAGCTTCGGTTGGCTCGTCGGTCAAAGCTAACACACGGCCAACCAACCCCGCCCGACATCTTCTGGAAACAATGATTAAAGTTGGGCAGAAGTTTTTGCCAGTTTGGACGGGATGTTTGCGTTTGAGCTATCCATAAATACTTCGCTCTGCCGACTTGTAAGGTTTTGTAAGCCTTTGGGCGTACGGCTTTGGGCAGTCGGCTCACGGCTCCCGTACTCCCATATTCCAGGTGCAATTAATCGAAGGAAAATCCTTTCGCGCTTTCCGGATTGCGGGACGTGACAGGCATTCGTAATAAGGGTGCGGCGCTGTATCGATAGGGGACTGTTTGCCTCCAATTGCTTTCGGAACGAATCGAGTTTCGTTTGAGGCGAGTAAATTTGGGCTTTGGTAGAAAAACAAATTACCATTGATGGGTGGTTTAATAGGGCTTACGGTGGTGTGGTTTGAATAAATGCGAGGAAAATTTTACAATTTATTTGGGCGCTTTGAGTTGATTCGATGATTTCATTTGGTGTAGCTTAGGGGATTTCATCTGTGGATGGAGTAGTGATGGGAAAAATGAATCCCACTAGATACTCGAATCTTCGAATCGTCTTATCTCAACACATCAACTCCGTTCAAATGACCAACTCAACCGTTACAAAGACTTAACAAAGAATGATGAAAGAAAACAACAGTATTATTCCAAGACTGTCACTCTTTTCAAATCTCGATCAAAACCCAATTGAATCCTAATCGTAACCCAATAGAATCGCAATGGAATCCCAATGGAATTAAGAAGTGATCTCAGTTGAATCCCAATTGAATTCTAATTGAATCCCAATTGAATCCCAATGGAATCCTTGAAGAATCCTATTCAAACCCCTATCGAATCCCAATGGAGTTCCAATGGAATCCTCATCGAATCCCAATCGAATCTCAATGGAAACCCAACAGGATCGTAATCGGATTCAGAACCTTATCGAACTCAAACAAGATCCTCATTGCAAACAAATCTGACTCGAATCCGCCACTTAGGATCCAATCTTCTTGGATCTTTTTAGAGATTAAACCTTTGAATCGTCGCTGGGGTCTGTGGATGGGGTTTAATTTACTCGTGTTCTCTTTTATGACACCTCTTTTATGAAACTTATAAAGCACGTATTCTTGAAGGTGACGGCTTTGGTTGTTAGTTGACGATCTTTCCGGCGTTTTTTAGCAGATTTAAGTCTACTCGTAATATTCGAGCCATTGCTCTACTTAAGTTGAAGTGGACAATTCACCTGGAGAACAAGACTTTACTCAGTAGTCCTGTCTTTGGTTCTTTTTCTTTAAAGATTTCTGTAAAGTTCTTTTAGTAAACGGTCCACTTCATCTTACGGCTTATTCTCTGTTTTACCTGAGCTCAGGAATGATTCGAACATTGCTTCATGTTTCCAAAAAACAATTTAAGTTTTTTGGAAGAATTCTCCGTAAAAGAATTATGTTCGAATTTATTCAGTGTACAGGTAAACGTAAACGTCGCAATCCATAGCTGCTTCAAATAGCCCAGTTCGTGCAATCGATATTTATGTTATAATTTCCTTGAAACCTCAACAACATCCCATCCGATCCTTGCCGTAGTTTTCCGGAATTTTATTTGCCGTCAAATCGAAAACCCATTCTCAGTAAACACGGCTACAATCAAAGTGAAAATATCTCAATCCGACTTTCCCATTTACTCACTCACAAAACGCAGCTCACTGGCTCGGTTCACTCCTCGACCGAAAACGGTACAGAATGAAAGGAAATTGTCAATTTCAATTCTTTTGCACGAAAAAGCGACACCCATAGGCGGAAAAGGTATGATTTGTAACAGCAGCAGCAGCAGCAACCGCTTACCAGGGCATGGATGTCGATGATTGAGACATAAATATCGTTGCCAACTTTTGCAATATGCTTTTTTCGCACGAACCGTGGACGTTTCGCTAGCCAGGTGCTTCGGAGTACTGCTTCTCAGCACAGAAGAGGTCCTGCCTGGCTAGAGTGAAGCAAAATAAGAGCAAAATTTATTAGGCAACCGGCAACACACCCCACATCCCTGCTTTACGTGCGATCGGTTGGATTCGGTTTCACTTTCGATTGATCCGGGGTTCAAGGGAAGGATCTGGGCTGGGCGTTTTTTGTTTGCCGTCCGTTTCTTGGATCGAAATGTGGCGACCGAGCACTAGGAATGTAATATTTCCATCAGCAAATAAAATATAAAAAAAACGGGAGGAAACGAAAGTCAAGTTTAACTTCAGCGCACGTCGTCAGGCCCATGTTCGATTCGTTCGAATAACACTTTAACCGGCTGCACCAGGGGAAGGATGGCACCTAGTGAAAATGGCATTTCGGGAATGGAGCACTTTTGGAGTAGATTTCCCTCGATGGTAGGAAAAAAACAGCAATAAATGATGGTGTGGAAAATTTATGATGTCAACGGTGTCGCACATCACACACACACACGAAAGCTCGATGGAGCGACGGAACTTGAAATGGAAGGGTGGATGCTAGGTGCCAATTTGTGGCGGAAAACACGTTCCATCAACATTGTAAAAACGCGAGTAGAAGTTTCTAGCCCGCGTGGAAAGTGTCAACCCCCGAGTTCGGAAGTCGTACCGCGTTGTACAGCGAAAAACGGGGTGTGCCTTAGATGTTTCCCGGACCATTTCCAGCGCTTCGATTCGATTACCGATGAGGTGTGGTGGTTGGGGGAAAAAAGCAGATGAAAAGCTTCACCGTGTGTACACATTCGTTTGATGAGGTTTTTCATCGAAGGACCTTGCACGTCGCTGTCGTGTGGCCCGCGACCGCAAAAGTGTGTGATGACTGCGACAGGTGTGCGTGCAGAAAGCATTAAAATTTCGAACGACCGGTTCACCCGGAGCCCGGGGTTACCATGGCAGGCGTGGAAAACCCATTTTCCGAAACGTTGCTTCGCTACTCAGTAAAATTACAGCTCATCAAGCGCGCTTTGTAATGTGTGTGCTGCTGGATGGGGTTGGGTAAAAGTTATTCCATTAAAATTTTGATTTCGATCACTTGCCAGGAGATCTGACACAGGAAAATGTCACATTAGAGCATTTTTTTCTACTCGCTTTCCTTTTAAATCATCATCGGGAGCTAGGTTGTTGTATTAATTTAAAATGTGAATTTTGCTGTATTTAATACATTTAAACAGCTGCCAACACGCCAACCGCTAGCTCCGGTAATAGAAAAGCTCCCTCTCCCGGTACAGTTTCATGTCCAAGTAAACGCTGGGAGTTGGCAAAACTTTTTAAACTCCCACACTCCCCGATACCACCCCGGAAGGACCCCGGATAATGGTCCGGGTCACTACTACCGATCGGACCGTGTGCGCTGTAAATTCTATTTACCGTCAACCGGGCGAAAGCTAATATACATAAATAAGTAATTAATCAACCGTCCTTCGCGTTTCTGCATTAAAATAATTTATTATTCCATTATCAGTGAGCGGGCATTTGCATTTCGGTCCGGCGGTGGGAAAGCGATTCGGAATAAGGCGCGAATATCAATGCGGCCGATGTAGTTGGTCCGAGAACTACTTCTCGGTTACTGTGACAGGATGGCAGGAAACTAGGGGATTCTTGTGAGGACGCAAGTAACAAAACACAATAGCAAACGGTTGGTGAACGCGATAGAAATTGAGGGGCTTTGATTATTGGCCATACTAGTTATTGCCAAGGGGGGTTGGAAAAAGCAGCACGTTTTCCTTTCGACGTTTTTTTGTCAATTAGGGAAAAGATTTATTATCATTCGTTGGCTTTTTTGTTGTTTGTTCGTTCAAACCGATTGGGCGGGTAGTGTTGCTGCAGCTGCTGCTGCTGCTGGTTGGGAAATATTTTCCCGAACCAATCCGATACCGATAAATCATACGATGTTAACCTTTTGCGAACTTACGGTGCTTTAGTTGCCGGTTGTGAGTTTTGTTTTGTTTTTTAGAAACTCCTAAAAGTTGTTCGAACAGTCTGGTGCATGGCCAGTTATTCTTGAGAGCTGTCTCCGTGTTTTACGCCTGAAAGTAGGCAATTCATTGTCAGAGCGTAACGCGGCAGTAAATCATAATTAAAACATTACCCCGAAACTATTCCTATATTATTTCCTTGATGTTGATATTACGAGGGCATTATAAAAAGCTTGATGGTTTAAAGAGCTATGTATAAAGTAGTCAAAACAAATTGATGATTGTGCTCTGCTTCAGCCGTCTGTCGCGCCCATGTAAACACCTGTCTTCTGGGACTATCAACATTAGCCCATAGATGCGAAGTAGCTCAATAGAAGAATTGAACGGTTTTACTCTGCTCGAGAATATTTACATTAATGCCCCCTAAAGGATTATTCGTTCCGGTCAATTTATTCGGCTATCTCGAACCACATCTTATTACGCTGATCATGAACCAATAACAGACGATAGGGACTTTCAACAAATATTATCAATATTTTGATTTTCACTTTAGTGTGAACTGTTTTAAAAGAAGACTCGGGAGAACTGCGATAGAGACTGATTAGGTAAGTCAGACCAGCTTCACGATCATGAGGAGCGGTCTAGGACTGATTATTCAGAATCTCATGTCATGGAAGCCAGGAATTGCCCAGAAGGCTAGAACCTCTCCGTGTTGTTTCAAAGCGGAGGAAGAAACTTCACTTCGATGTCCTTAGATTGTTTTTATCCTTTCATTTCAAAATGAAAACCTTTCTCAAACTTCTAAGAGCATTAAAAAACGCACTTCTTGATCAACTCTTTACCCAAAACTATCACCCGATCAATGGTCGATATCCGGACCGAGTATCCTACGCATCCTTCCTTTCCAAACAAAACATTTCCCTAGAAAATCTCATCCATTCGAGCACATCTAATTTCCGGAAGTGGAAGTGGGTGTTCCTGCCGGCAGCCAATATGTTGCGTGCCCCCCTTTGTATGGTATTCACATCGTCACAGCTCTGATTGGAAACAATTTATCACGTGCTCGCGTCCAAAAAAAAAAAGGTGCCAACTCATGCTGTCCACGTCATGCAGTAGATCCTGGTGGGGCTCAAGAACAGCCCTATCGATATCCGGTTTCCGGTGTGAGTAGCAACAACTCAACAGGAATGCTTTTTGTGCCTTAAAAATGAACGCAGCCGGGCAGCCTCGTTGAGTGTTGATGAATGGTCGCCGTATGGACACGAGCGGAAGAAAATGAGTGTGCCCCTTCGCGAATCAACAATCGCAGCAAAGGCTGATCAATGAAATTGTGTAAAGACCCTCGGCGAGTTACTGGCAGTCCCGTTATCGAGTTGAGTAGCCAGAATCGAAGTGAATTTCCTACCCGTAGCGGTGAGGCTATTGTAAGAGGGCCCTACGACAACGAAATGTGTGCACAATCACACATTCATGCAGGATTCGAGGATGTAGTGTTGGAAAAAAATAATCCCATGAGGCCATCCATCATTTTCCAATTTTTGGCTCATCACTATCATTATCTCTGTGTGTGTGTGTGTCGGTACTCCGGTTCGCTTTAATCATCACCGTCGTCATCGTTTGGCGGGCATCGTCATCATAATCTTTGCACGAATTATCAGACCGCGTCATATCCGTTCTCACACATATCGTCACCGGTCGGTGCGTCTGTGCGCTGAGGACCTTTGGCGGAGGTGGAGCATGTGTTTGCCAGCTGAGTTGGTGTGTATGAATGTATGCCCTCGAGCTGGAAGATGGATGGAGCACGCCTACGTGCAGTGAGCTGATAAGTGCATTGGTTGAAGTAGATGACGAATGTTTGTCGGACGGGGGAAACTGCATACGAGTGGAGTCGAATTTTCTACAAACATCGATCACACTTGAAAGCAATTGATGTTTCAAAAATTGTGAAATTGTGAAACATCACGCATTTTTACATCAAGTAATTTTTGAGTCATTTATTTAGATATTCAGGTCTATAACACTTTGAAGTTAAATCTTATACTAAGGCACATAAATGTAGCAACATTGTAAGGTTCTAGCGCAACTATTAGACTCAGTATCACTTGCTATAACAAACTGCTATAAAGACTCGAAATCTTCACTGAATCATCATATTTACACTCTTTCATCCAGAAACTTTTCCATCCATTCATCCATTAACGAACAATCCATAACATACCAACATTAGCCCCATAAGGACACACTCTCTAGAGTGGATGCACCTCTGATACCGTCACGCTTATCGCGAGAAAAATAGCTCTGTCCATGACGTTGCAATGCCAAAGGTCGTAGGACAATCGCAAACAGCGAGTCTTCCGATCATGGGAGGGTAGTTCCGTTGATTTTTTTTCACCCTTTTTTCCACCCATCTGGATGCACACACACACACATACACATCAGCTGCCGGTTTGACGTCCCATTTTACCGCCCTGAAAATCATCCACAAATGATGGCATCATTCTTTGGACGAGTTGATATGAGCGGGTGGGGAAGAATGTGCTGAGGACGCTGAGGTTGTTCCCACAAACGCGAACAGATAAGTGCGCTCGTGTCGATAATGATGTATGGTTGTTGTTCATTTTGGCGTGCCTTGCTTTTCACCCCGTTTAGGCTGTTTGAGATGGAGCAGTGAAAGCCCGGCCCAGCGCTACTGTGCCGTATCTACTGGGGCAGGGTCTCCTCGTGTAAACGGATCGATAATCTTGAGCAGGAAAGTAGTGTGGAGTGCTGCTCCATTCGAGTAGGTTTTTCGCGGAAAAAACACACACACTGCCAAGTCCAATTCAGTGACCGGGGTCTGTTAGGGAGGTGAGCCCCGAAAAGAAAAGGAGCGAACAAAAAACGGCATCGGGTTCTAAATTTATCATACGCCGGTGTACGCCCTCTTGCAGACCCCCTGGCAAGTACCGTGAAGCGTAAAGGTAAAAATAAAACCCGACCCGGCACATTACAACAACCTACTTGCTGGCTAATGTTTTCCGGTATGTGTCTCGAACCTACCACCTTCACACATACAGAGACACCTCCACTCGTAAACCCACGGACCCTACGCGCCAGATCCCACGTGATACTTTACCCATTATACTGAGGCAAGGTACGGTGGAAAACTCCTCTTAACTCTACGTTGCGCGTTTCCTCTACGCGCGGAACGGTCATCAGTGAAAGTAGAACAATGTCAGCAAAACGGGCTACAAAACGCTTTCCAACCCTAATCCAATGTCCTTGCACCTAAACTTTGGTCTGGAAACCTAGAAGCCTTCGGCCCGTAACTGGAAGCCTGGGCGTCGTCAGGATTAATTAGGTTAACCTGTTTTTGGAGACATCCGCAGGAGCCCAGGTCGCCGAATGGTGTTAAACTCCCACCGGGAGGTTTTTCCGGCCATCCGGTAGGCGATTTGTTTGAACCATTCACCGTCCATTACGTTCGTTTCCGTTGCGTGGCAAAGGCACCACGGTCGGGGCGATGATGTTTGTGCTTCTGCTGTTGACACTGCCGCTACTGTAGATTGTGTTGCGTTTTTTAAAGCTCCATACGGTTAACCGCAGGATGAAAACCAAAAAAAAAAAACGGGGTGCTACCCTTTTTCGCTGACTTTAACCGGATAAACCACGCAGCACCACGATCGGTTGCGTGGAGAATTTCATTTTGTGCTGCCGCGAACCTCAGCACCACGGGTTGGGTTTGGTTGACGCAAAACTGCGTCCTTTGAAAGGGGCAAATTGTGTGCAGATAAATACAATTGTCCGGTTTTGGGCCGTGCACGGGTTTGATTTAGCGTAACGAATTGTGTTTGCCTAAGCTATTGAAATAGCTGGGGTACACATTTTTGGGGGGCAAAGTGTTTTTTGGGGAATGAAATCAACAGGAATCGATGTATTAATTGGATGGTTTTTGGGGCTTACCTAATGCAATTGAAATGATGCACCGGAAATGTGGTGAATGTTTAACTGTAGTGGTAGAGCTTCGAATGTTTTTCTAATTAATTACAGTTTGCTTTGCTCATCTGTTCATAATGTTGATGAAGCCGTAGAATTGTTTTAATTATATGATTTCTATTGATATTTTATACGTCAATTTGTTTTTTCAATTAGTTTCTAATGCAATTGGTCATTTGATCGATTGTATGTAATTCGGTAAAAAGAACATTTTGGGTAAAGCCGTCACACTTAAAATATAAATATAAATACAGTGAAAAGTATGGACCTACTTGCTTTTTTAAGCAAGCGTATTATGTTGCGTATTATGTAGTATATGTAGTATACATGTGTAGTATTGAATGGTATAATTATAATAATAATTTCGTTTTACCAAGCATTTTCTATTCATTTCGTATAGAATGGTCTGCTTTTATATATCTGGTTTGCTATATTCTGGTTTGCTGCAACAGTCTTCGATATCGCTCATGGTCTAGCGCTGTTGTCTGTAAATCCATTCTGGTGCAGTCATCAACGCCATTACTCCATCTCAATTTGGACCTACGACTCCTTCTTTATTATTCTTTAATAGGGGCGGCCCGGTGTGGTAGATGTGACAGCGGTGCCGGTTTTCATACGGCAGGACCGGGGTTCAAATCCCATCTTGGCTGTTCCCCCATAGTGACTATCCAACTATGCGGTATCAATAGATCTAGTGAGCCAGCAATGGCAGGCATGTCCTTCAAAGGTCGTTAGGCCAAGAAAGAAGAAGAATACTCCTTCTTTATCCATGAGAACAGCCTAAAAAGGCTTTACGGGCTGGGTAGCTCGGTGTTATTCTCAAGACATGACCAGCACACCTGAAGCCTTGCGAGTCACTTTCGCTGCTCATAGAGCTTGTCATTGTAACGCCTCTTTCATTGTCCTTCCACACATACGGTGTCAAAAGACCTTCCGAGATGCTCAGAACACCTGTCAAATGCGACTAAGAGGGTTTCATTAGTTTAGGCCATAGTCCGTGTCTAAAAAGTAACTTTCTATAATCTCTTGTCAATTCGATAATTTAGGTATTGATTTTACCTTCTGTTTTTGGTCAACAAGTGAGTAAAAAATGTTAAAAGAGATGTATGATGTTCTGTCCAGTCGACTGTTCATGCGAGGCCAGAAAGTGTAATCGCGACTGAATGGTGTCATATCACTGACAGCTTTTGAGGTTAAAACGGACTTAGGTGCTTTGCAAGCGAATAGATGATCGATCGCTGCGGCTTGGCAATAAACTGCGAACCTGGACGGTCAGGTTTATCATGTCAAGTAAAGTTGACTCTTCTTGACAGAATATAAGTTTTGGACAGCCTTTCTGCAAAAGTGTGCGTCCCGTTCAGAAAAAAAATTGATGAAAAAATATTTATAATATACCCAGACTGTTGCCACGTTGTGAGGACTGACTATCCAACAACGTGATATCATTAAGTTAAGTGAGCCACAAATGCCAGATCTAATAAGTCGTAAAATCTGGAAGAGAAAGAGAAAGACATATCGCATGGACTTCAAGATACTTCAAATGGTTTTGCACCTTGCACATACTTCTTCGGGATTTTGCGTGAACCCATAGCAGAAAGACAATGTTAGAAATATAAATTTTATTCAATTTATCAGCATTAAACGGTGCCCGTTGAGAACCGTTATGCTAAGTGAAGTGCCAATAAAATACTCAATAATATAGAAATATCTCAAGCGAGAAATAAGTACCGTGAATGAGTACTGATCCATTAAGATTCCATCCAAATAGCCTTAGGTTTAGACAATTTGAATATTTTTTTCCAAATTTTAGATTCTATCACTATGGAAATTAAATTCATTGAATTTTAAATACATATAATTCATCTCTTACAATTAATCGTAATGAAACCTGCATGCTCTGTACTTTTGAGTAGATCCTCCAATTAAATATGCAGTTTTAAATTTATTTTATTCATTCTTACTATCATAATCGTTTTTCAAATGCCACCAATGCTCATCGTCGATTGTACAGTAAAGCCTTAAAAAATCATAAAATATTCATAACTGTGAGCGGATGGAACGCCTTCCATTCCCGCCTGTTTCCAACAATGCTCCAACGAGAGTGCCTCACTGTAAATTTAATCTCACCATCCACATTCTCGTATATTATGAACTCGCTCCAAAAGAAAAAATAAGTGGAAAAGTTAGTTGCTATGTATGTGTGTGTGTGTGTGTGTGTGTGTGTGGTTTGTTCCAATTTTTCTTTCAATATTTTTTCCAACCGCTTTACATTTTTTTCCTCATTCGTTACGGATGATGAAAATGAAGAAAAATTGGGAAAATAATTTACATATTACTGGGCAGATGTTTTACACGGTCTGGTCTGTATGTTTTTTTTGGGGAAATACCTTTGAGGGCCCTACGAGATGGAGGAGGAGTCGTAGTGGGGGAATAGGGAGCCAGGAGTTGGATGGTATGATAATGGTTAAGATGTGCTGGTTGATACGCTTCACAAACTTCCCATTGGCAAACTTTACTTTTACGCCTTTTCGTACACATCCACAACCACACAGCCACACAGCCACATGGTGTTTGCGTACGCGCAATTAAGACGTTAAGTTCGTAAAGAATGAGACAATCTGCTTCGTCGTCTTCTTTTTCTTCTGATGTCGGGTGCGGATTCTGGGCCAGCCTTCCACCCCACTCCCTGCCTGTCTGCTTTCTGAAGCGGAACCACACGAACCGCCCTTGGTTCGTAGGGAAAATTCGTAAGCTCGGAAAAGTTCAAGATAAAATCCTCTTTTTGTATTTCCCGTGTACACCTATGCTGCTCTGGTATTTGGTTTCGGCGGCTGTGTGTGTGTGTGTTTGTTCTGGTTAGCAGGTGGTTCTCTCCTCTTTTGCACGATCTGTAAGTGTGTGAAGGTAATTTCTACACTTAAGTACCTACCCCGTTCGATTTCGAACGGCCGCACACCAAAGCTAACTTCGGAGTTTTTCACGTTTTCGGAATGAAATTGTTGGTGCAGATTTGTTTGGCAGCGTAGATTCGCTGGTTTTACGATATGGATGGACTTGGATGCCAGGCCCCTGAGCGCCCAGTTCAACCATCAGCATTGGCTCTGTTTTACGTCTTCGAGAGCTTCATCTCCACGGAAACAGGCAACAAAAAGATGTGTGCGTATGCGTGTGAATCGTTTTTCTTTATTTGCACACACATGTTAAGTAACAATTTTTCTTCAAGTAATCACACCCGCTTCCTGACGCAGGGACACCGGCTCCCATGAGGTTGTGGGTGTCTTTGGGGAGTTATTTGCCAGTCAAAATGCTGTGCCGGAGCAGGAGTGTGCGTGTGAGTGGATATGTGGTGGGGTAATTTGAATTTGGATATGTGAATTAATCTTTTATTTCATCACTTTGATCGTGCAGGAAGGGAGGAAGGGAAGCAGGGGTGTGGATAAGGAGCCGCTTTCTCTACAGAGAAGCAGAAATCGATGCCATTACCGGGCAAAGCGTGGTGGTGAGATTACCTTTCGCGCGTGCTTGCACGTGGGAAGAGTATTGTGCAAAATACAGCTAATTGTAGGGTTTTGCTAAGGGAGTGAAAACACGGTGAAAACAAACCCGTCGCTTCAGATTGTTAAATGTGGAGAGAGCAGGAAAGATGAAAAAATGATTAAATCAAGGGCGAGTGAATTTCTAAATTTACTGAGTGATGTTAACTTACTGCAATCTATAAATAAATAAATATGTTTTTTTTTTATCAATTTTAAATCATTTTCATTTTTCCATGCATAATTTTAGAATACATCTTGATGGAAGTACAGAGACGGACAATAGCATAAGATCTCTTTATATTTAATTTTTGGCTAAAGTATGAATAAAGGGGTCCCCTCGAGCACTCACTTTTTGCAACTAAAATGACAGAAAATGAGAAAAATTGTTATTATAATAAAAATAATTTTAATATGTAATAAATGATAAATAAATTCCGGTGTAAGGTGCGCATTGAACGGGTTGAAAAAGGAAATATCGCCAAAGCACATCGCTTTGTATCCTTCTTTTTTGTAATCTAGTTCTAAGCAATACAGATACGCAGGCGGTTCTTGATGAATAAAAAAGAATAGTATTAAATAAATAAATAAATTAATTAATTAATAATACTAGGAAAAAGTCTCAACACGATAACCCTTTTGGGTAACTCAGTAGCGAAAAGTGAGTGCTCGTGAGATGCTGCAGTCGATACTTCTATTAGGTACAGTCAAATTAAAATTTAGTTTTTTTATGGATTTTACGATCGGATCAGTTTCCTAAAATAATCAACTAAATTTAGCAATAAAAAAATGAGTCTTTTTGTTACAAATTGGTATCATAACCTTAAAGCTGCTCTTTAAAAAACAAAACTGATCTTATTCTATTATCCGTAACTGTAGAACTTAACCGAGGTATGTTACTTACGCTTAGTTTCTTTTATTGACAATAAAAAATTGGTGCTTGTTTAAAAACGTTAATATTTTTATACTGTTTTCCTTATAATTTTAAACAATATAAGGAGTGTTTGAAGAAAAAAATCATGAAATCTCACACAATATCGATATCGATGGGAGACGTTAAAATAATTAGCTACTATACTTAAAGCAGAAAGAGTACGGTAGCCTCCACAGATGGCTTTGAAGTTTTGTAACATAATCGTGATCTGAAACACTACTTCATATGACTGCTTCAGGTAACAGTAACCCTCGGAAGAACAATTCTGTCCGAACAAGCATTAATTTCATTTTCCTAAATGTAATTACATTCAATTTATGCTACCAAATTTAGCACTTAGCTTGCCGAGAAAGTTTTTGGGATGATGTAATGGGATGTGATTTTAACATCATTTAATAAGCTTAGCGATTAAAATCGTCTTAAATAGAAATAATTGGGCCAAAATATCAGACATTGAATAATTCGTTTAGTTGTATCAAGTGTGTGCGAAAACTGTTAATAAAATTATGCTTCTGCAGTGCACCAGGTCTTCAGCCTAAAAAACTGTGTGAAAAGGGCTATTACTCAAAACAGTAGAGGGAACTGCATGCGGATTTTCGGATAACGCCGCGTAACGCTGATCGTAACGCAGCTCGACTGAACAGTATCGTAGATAGTAAAGCCAATTTGGGAAAGTGAGAGGGAGAGATAAAAAACGGGAGAGTGTTTTATGAAAATCAGAATGGCAGTTCAGATCCTCGAAAGGAAAGAATCACTTGGTTTAAGTACTTTCAAAATTAAAGATTTCTCCAACTCTAGACGATGGTGGAAGAGGGGTTTTTTGGCCTTACTTACTGTAAAACTTTGTATTTGTTATTTCTCAAATTATTTTTCTTTAGTTTACATCTTTTAAAGTACAAAATCTCCCAAAAAGCCTGACATCGGGGCGAAAGAAACATCAAATACAGCATACTTTTTTCACCAAATCAGCTAAGACTCAATCGATTAAGATTTTTTTAAATAATCTTAGGGATTAATTAAAACTGGACAACGATTTCGTGACGACATTCAACGTGTTGCTTGCTGGCCAGATTAAATTTAAATCATTTATTTCCCTGATGATTTCCTCCCCTTCCCCTTTACCAACGTTACAACTTTTGATAGATGAACTTCAATCGCACCGGGTTGAGTTTTCTCGTTCCGCGCGTTTGATCTCACATCTTACCTCGCTCCAACCGTTTCGCCGCTTTAATTATTCAAAAATGAAACCAGAGAGTAGTTCCACTTACACCTGATCCACCTTTTTATTGTTCGTCAATAATTCGAACTCTACTCGGCGGTGCTCAATCTGTTCGCCGGGCGTTCAACGTAAAGAGGGTTCGGGCTCAATGTGACGAAAGGCAAACATCGCTTTTATCAGGCTGCCGTGAATAATTCATGCACAACACATCACAAACTGCCACTGGGCCGCCAGTTCCCGCTAGCAAAGCGGGGTGCCTCGTCACTCGCTCAGCTCAGTCGGAAGTTGTTCGCTGGTGACTGCTTGCTTACCTGGCGAGGATGTTTTCGTGCTCCCCTGAGAACGAGCGAGAGTGAAACTGCGGCCTATCACACCTCCCTGTGGACACTCGGTGGCAGCGGCGGCCGTTCTCAGCAGGAAAGTCGTTAGGTGTTCGGTTGAATTTTTAAAGCAAACCAACGTGACAATCTCACCCAGGTTGACGGTCTCGCTGGAACAGGCCGACGGTATGCCATGCATCAGCGCCGACGAATTCCAAAAAGGATTCTTGGTGGAACCGATTCTTGAATCCTCCGGACGATTTCGGTAACGCTCCCCTGGGTTCGTTCGCCCGTACGAAGCTGCATTGGCGTACCGGTTCGTAAATGTTTTAGTTGGGTGAAGGAAAAAAAATCCGCAACTCCGAAGATATGCGCTTTCGAAACGGGACAGTGAGATGGCGTACCAGGGCGAAGGAGAGCAAAGAACCTACAAAAGGGAAAAACTTTACGAATGAAATGGATCAATTCGCCCACGATAAACGACCGATCCGGGGCGTTCAGTGGGGTTGGGGTTCTGGGGCAACGTGAGTTAGAATGTTGCCCGACAAACTTCCAAAGAGGCTGATAATATTTCCTAGCGCCCATGGTTCGTTCGTTCGCCCAAGTTTCGGGGCGCACTGTGGTAAATGTTGGCGAAAAATGGTTGCCTTTCTGGTGGAGTGAAATTAGTACCATTTGGTGAGCGATTCAATCGGCAAATGTGTGCTTTGGCCCAAACACACACACAAACACACTCATTGTTTTCTCACCTTTTGGTGACTATCGGCTTGACATCGTTACGGGTTTGTTGGTGGGAAATTGTCACACAATGTATGTCCTCGAGCGCTGTGAAATTCCTGCGAGACGAAGCAGTTGTCAGAAGCTATTAGGCGTTTGGTATTGTGTGTGTGTTGAGATAAGCATCGACAGGGCTTATGGTCGGGGAGTCTTTGCTTTGATTGGTGACGGTGATCTTTCGGGAAGTTTTCGGTACCATTCGAAGTCGAAGATAGGATTGTTATTTTGGTAAGTGGTTTTGCGTTGCTTATAATGTGTCAATTATTTTTAATGACATGGAAGAGTTGAGGTGTACAAACAAACGATGGCCGTGTAGATAGTAGTAGCTATTATTTTCACAAGTTTTACCATCGGCCAAACTTAGTGTACAAGATAAAGCGCAATGCAGCTGGCAGAATCACACACATGTGGAAAATTAATTCGATCAGGGTATTGTTTCCGGTTGGGTAAGAAGAAGATAAATGAAAGTGTTTGAAGTTTCAATATTTTATGGAAAGGATAATTTTCTACCCAACATTAACATAAAAACAAAGAACAAAAATAGATTTGAAAAAAAAAATTCATGTTCAGATTATTCGAAGTCTTTTCTAGCTACTATCTTCTGGACTTTCACCCACTAGCAAGTCCGATGACAGCAGCAGTTTTGTGAGGTTTGGTTTTCAAAGATAATTTCGAAAATATCATGATCGGTACAGTAATTTGAGAGTTCTATCATGTGAAGCTAGTGATCAACAGAAAGAAAGGAAAACAATTATTTAAGACTTAAAAAATAATGAAAAGAGCTCATAAATGGCGACCACATGAGATACAGAAGATAACTCTGAAATGATCTTAATGAGTATGTCCTATTGATTCACTTATATCCTATTAGGTCTAAGTTACAGAAACCTAAGAGACATCACAAAAGTGATAAGGACCTCTAGACCTTGTAGGCCGTTGATTGATTCTACGACGCATTAGGGCTGTCAACCTAGGTAGTAAGTGACCGGTGTAATAACTAGAGCGATCTTTTTGATCCAAATTACCTGCGTCATTGGTAAATTTATTATTTTGAGCAAAAATTCAAACTATAAGATCTTTTTGGAATGTTCACAAGATTCCTTTTAGATTCTCTTAAGATATGGACGTTACCAAGTATTATCACGGAATCGATCCTATTCAAGAATCCAGCATGTGTCAAGTTTGGGTTGTAATGGCTGCTCACATAATAACGAACGGAATAGAGGATTAGACGAGGAAATGGTGATCCTCCTCGTGAAGCATCCTAATAGCGTTCTCAGCAGCATGTACAGGTTGATTGAAGAGAGTGGAGCCTGCGAGTCAATCCGATAGTCCATGAGTCTTGCTACGAAGGATCGTTGTGAGTTTCGGGCACTCAGCCGCTGCATTGCTAAACCAATGCACACACAACGTTCGCTATAATGCTCGAGAGGCATCAAAGAACTCAGAGCTGGAGGGATTCCAACAGCGCCTGTCGTCGAATAGCCAAAGGCAACAACACTACTACTGTGTTCCCAAGCTAAGTATCCAACAAGCAAGCAGAAGAGCATTTTAGTCGATATCGTTCTTAGATTCTTCGCTGATTTCCGGTATCTACGCCTTCGTCCCTAGACGCCATTCGACTGGATAACAGCTATAACAAAATCGGCCATTAAAATAATCAGATGTCTATAATTAAAAATTGGGGGTAGCTCGGTGGTCGAGGTGATAAAAGCGCTGGATTTCATACAGTAGGACCGGGACTCAAATCCCATCCAGACTGTCTCTCCTTTCACATATCTTTATACTTGAATACCGATAAAATCAAGTCACATAAAGCCATAAATGGCAGACCAACACCTTTAGAAGTCGTAGGTCCAAGGAAAAAGAGAAGATTGAATATTTCATCACATTTATCATTAATAATGCACCAATAACTCCCTATGAAATATTTTATCACTGAAAGAAAAATAGAGCTCCTAGCGTTAAACAGCAGAAATATTTGATTGACTACAACTCTTAGGGATCTTCAGTTGATAAGGCAACATCATCGCCCTTTGTAGCTATGGAGGGTATTTAACGTCTCAACAATATCCTGATGTCCCAAAAGTAGCATATATACAGCAATCTCAGAGGAGGACAAAGCGTGTATAGATGCTGAATTTTCCTCTTCCACGAAGAAAACCGTCAAAGCTCTAAATTTGCGATTACCAAAATCCCAACGAATTATTGCATCATCCAGCAGTTTACTCACGTTCAGTAATCCTGCTGGTAATTAATCCTTACAAGGAACTCCACTCGAGATTTGGTGAGATTTTTCCCGGTGACACTCGCCAACCTTTCACGCAAGTGTGTTTGTTTAGCACTCGTACGGACTCTGACTAACCCAGTGATGAATGGATGTGCAGCCGCTGTGTATCTTAATCCAATCGCCCTCCGATTTGTAACGACTGGGTTATGTTCAATATCATTACCAAGATTCCGATGCTTGCCCACACACACACACACTCGACGTGCCTTACATTTTTCTGAGCCTGTTTGCCTCCAAGGGTGAGATCGAAACTGTAACGCTTATCGAAATCTCGGTTCAAGTGATTCTTCCCCGATACTGACCCACGAGGAGCAAAAAAAAAACAAGAGCAAGAAAACGCACACGATACAATCCAAACCCACCCATAAACTTGGGCGTGTGGGGAGGGTGGAAAAATCACCTCCCGGGAGCGGAAAATGTGCCGAATCTCGAGTAGTTTGTTTGGGTGGATTACGCGCCCGAAGCAGCAACCGATCTTCCCCGGATGAAAACCGTTGCCCAATCGTTTCCTGTCCATGGGGCGTGGGGCGATACACATCGCTCGCAAACCGTGCGGTACCGGCCATTTCGGCGGTTGACCGGACCGAGTGAAAAAGTATAATGAATCAGTTGTGGCGCGATTCTCCAACGGTCTGGTCGCTAGTCGCCAAGATATTCGCGGTGATCGTGTACTCCCTCTCTCTCTCGCTTTCTCTCGATGGAGACGCTCTAACGTGGCGTTTGGCGTTGACGTGGTGTGTGTGTGTGTGGGGGGGAGTATGGAAAATTTGAGGAGGGTTGGGTAACCGACGTTAATTGATTCGTGGGCCGTGTGTACAGTGAGTGAGTGAAAACCTATCAACGCAGCGCGTGCTTTGTCTTGGACTCGTCCCGATCCTCGCCAATTCTCGATCCATGTCGATATGGGGCAGACAAACAAAAAAAGTGCTCCAAGTGTTCCTGCCACAACCATACGGGAATCTCTAATTAATAGTGTTCCGGCCGTCAGGTTGAGCAGTTTGCTCCCGAAAGTGTCCATCACCGTGGGGTGAATGTATTAATTTTCACCCGCTGTCACAGATTGAGTGATGTCGTTTCCACGCTTCTTTCTCTCTTTTTTTGTTTATGTGTTGCATCTTAAGACACTCCAAGGAAAAACTGGGGCCGTCGGTTTGCTGGGTGTTCCGAAAAAGAACATAACTCGCCCCGAACGGTACACACCATTGCTCCCGTCCCATAAATGAGCATTTGCGATCGTTCGGAAATCGGCTCACCACCACCCAAGGGTGGTTTTGGAAAATGGTGTGTAGTGGTGGTGTTTGCTTAACGTGTTTCCAACTCACCCGCCGCCCTTTTCCACGCTTTTACCGTGTGTCGGTGTATCAAACCCAAGAATCCATTGCCATTCGATGTATACGTCGAAATGAAACCATTAGCATTCGACAGTAAAATTAGTTAGACGTAATCTTTCCCCGGTAAAATTGCCCCGAGGGAGGTTTTTCCACCGATGGTACGGTGAGCACCGACCGACTACGAACGATGGGCGAAAACTCCGTCGAAACAAAGACGCATCTGGCGTGTGTGTGTGTGTGTGTGGGCCTGATGTCTGCTGGGATGGAAATTTATAGTCCCATCCTGTTCTAGAGCTCTCTCTCTCTCTGTCTCTCTCTCTCGCTGCTGTTTTGTGGTAGCTGTTTAGCAACAAACCACCAGCTAGTAGTGGCACGAGATCGGTAAAATCGCCGAGCCGTAAGCGTCCGTAGCTGCGTACGCAAATCGTTATCGTATTCGCGCATATCGACCTCGCAGCGGTTTTAATAATGAACCTTATGAAATTCTAAACATCCAACCACCACCCACTCTTACCCTCGTTTGGGGGAGGGGGTGGAAAACATTTGGCACACTCCGACCGACCTCGAAGCTCAAGTTGCCGCAGGAAGAACAAGTTACCAGTACTGCTTGAGTTCTCAAACCCGTTTCGCCCCCGGGACTGGCCCGGGTTCTGCTGAGGTCGGAAATCGCACTCAGGGTGAAAGTAATAACATGTGCATATATACACCAACAAGAAGCCCGGCCTCAATAGGTCACGGGGTACTGTGTATATCGATCGTGGCGTGCCTCTGCATCTGCTACCGGGCGCGAAAGAAACTCCGACTGCAGCACAAAGGCATCTCAAGTTGTTCCGATGCCGGCAGAACCAGATGCACCGGCAGCTGCATCACAATTGAATGCCGCACACAATCAAACCCAGGCGCCACAGACACGTTAAGCAAATGGGCCTGGAAACGCGCACACGGACGCGCATGAAGTGTTAATGTCATTATTTGCTTGACGACGTTCGGGCACGATTTTCCTCAGTGCTTGGCATACTACCCTCGGGTATTGGAGGGCAGCTTCTTACCGAACTTCTTTTTGCATTGTTGCTAGTGCGGGTGCTGCTGTTTGTTTTTCTATCGCATCGTGTTTGATGAAAATATTATTGGTACCGTTCGTGGCTCGTGCGTTTTCGGTAATGTCCCGTGGAAAAGTGTTTCCGATCCGATTATTGATCGGTAGTGTGTGGTAGCGGTGGCGATCGGATTTTGTTGTTTGTTTTTCGGCTAACTCTGTGTTAGTTTACTGGTTTTTGTAAGGCAAGTGTTTGTCTGGTGAGGAGAGCTACTGTTTATAAATCACTGCAGCTCAAGAGTCTTGAGCATGGTCGATGGCGCACTAGCTCGAGAGGAACGGTCGATGGGGCGAAGCAAAGTTAATGATGTTGCTTTGTTTAGCTCACGATCAATCTTATTTGTGAAGAATGTTGCAGTTCTAACAGTGATTTTTGCAGATTGTGGAAATTTATATGATGATCATGAGGGTTTTATTAGGATTGTTAGGGATCTTATCTTTTGCTACAGTAAGGGTGGGCAAGCATTTTTCGAAGAAGGCTAGAGAGTTTAAAAAAGATTTAAATTGTGGTTCAGAAACCCCAAATTTTTAAAATTACTCAATTGTTCAAGTTTTCGAGGACCTTTGCTTATCTCAATAGAATCCCCACCACAGATATTCTAGAACTCTGGTCAACTTTGGTTTCGTATATAGGAAATATATTGGGTGTCTCGAGGATGGGATCATGTCTGCTTTGCGATACTTGCTAATGGTATTTTGTCGGCTCAGCTGGCTGGATGAATTTAACCTGCGGGCCGAACATTGCCGACTTATGTGCTACTTAGTGAAGTAATAACCTAAACGGAAATATTTGTTGAAATTACCAAAAGCTTTTGAAACTTACGCTTTAATGCAGGATTGCGCTATGGGATACATATGCACCAGCTCGCTCAAATCTGATACATTTATTCCAAAGGTTATGATAATTATGATGGAGTGGTCCGGGGGCCGAGGCGACAGCGGCACCGGTCTTCATACGGCAGGACCGGGTTTCAAATCCCATCTAGACCGCCTCCCCGTACGCAGGGCTGGCTACTCTGCTTTGGGTAAAAGCAAGTAACAGAAAGCCAGAAATGGCAGGCCGAGACCTCTCGAGGCTGTAGTATCAAGGTAGAAGAAGAAGAAGTTTCTTACCAATACTCTCAACTCGATTTTTCTTTGGTAGAAGAGATTATTTTAAGAAAAAGATTTGTTTTCAATTTGTTTAGCTTCTATGATATAAATTGAATCAGGCCTGACTGATAACAAAGCTTTTCTATAGGATTTCCTACACACTGTCAACCATAATTCTGTCTCCTATTCATATTATTAAAATCGTGTCTTACAGAAGACAACGTTTTAAGAACCTGTAAATCTACATGGTACATTTTGAGTTGAACAATTTTATAAAACCTTTCGCTTTTCGGTTTTATTAAATTGTTGTTTTATGCTTAAAAAACAACAGTCTTACTGTATTCTTACCGTTGTCATGTCAGTAAATACTTTTTAAGCATGTCAATAAAACTTATTTAAGACTGAAGCCAGAATAAATATTTTCAACATTGTGCTATTTGTATCGGTTTTGAATTTATTTCCTTGCAAAAAATAGGTTTTCTCATCTTGTACGATGTTTGACAATGAATTAAACTTTTATTTTAATGTGTAGTTAGAGTTTCACAAGTTGATACATTTTTCCTTCGTATTAAAATGGCTCCACAATGTAACAAAATTTAACAAAGACAGAGTGTAGCAAGATGAGAAGAAAGGAAATATAGTGCACTCAACATGACATCAACAAGCATCGGAACCTTTAAAAAGTATCAGCAGACTTTTAGAAAATTCAAATTACCAATGAAATAGCAGAAAAACGAACAAAAAAATCACAATTTTTTTCTGCAGGATACAAGAACATCTTAAAAATATGTAACCGAGTTTGAGTAGATTAGCAGATTTGAGAGATTAGTTTAAATAAGGCATGAGCTTACCCCAGTTCATTGCTTATAATTCTTAAATACAAAACGATGTCGCTATTTGTTGTGCCATAAAAATGATTTTCTAGCCAATTGGGGCCATTTTGAAGCATTTGAAAGTAAGCGAACATCAAAGCGGAAATAAAACTCCGGGAATAAAAGCTTACCAAACTCCGACCGATAACGTGCAATAACGACCGTTTCAAACGTATAACCATTTCTCGTAAAACAATGCTCCTCGAATGCTTCCGAGAACTAAGCTTAGCCTTTTTTTTAAACTCATCATTCTCCCTCCTAATGAGATGCTTATGCTTATGTGGGAAAGTACGACTTGTGTGTGAAAATGCATGAATAAACTTATCATGTCATTATTGTAAACACTGTGACATAAAAAACAACCGAACGTTACATCTTTATTGTTATCTGTAGCGTGTGTTACAACAAGGGAATAAAAGCGGTATCCTTCTTGTGGGATTGATATGTAAGAGAAGCTTTATTATGCTGGATCATCTATAGGGGAATCAAACAGGCAGCTTTTTGCTGTAGTTGTTAAAATCAAAATTCCATAACACGTTCATTAAACATAAGGACCGGGGCCTTCCAAAAGCCCCCGAAAAGCTACCGTTTGCGCCGTTGAAGTATGGCAGAAGCGATCGTAAAAATTTTAAGTGACTATTCGTGCTGCATTTTTAAGTAGCGTATGGCACATGGAGCCTGCCGCGTATTGGTCAATTCAGTCCACCTAGCATTACGCGGATGTGCTGTGTGTTGTATAAATGAAGCACAAGTAAAACAACACTCACAGCACATCACTTATCGCATTGTTTCAGAAGCGTCGAGAGGAATTTCGGTGCCCATTTTCGCAAACAGTCGAATTTGTTAAACGGTTGGGATGATTTCTGTATGCTGGGCTGTACGCTTACCTTGACTTCGTTTTGTTTGCCGGCGTTTGTTTGTACAGCCGCTTTTTGCAACATGCGTGCAATTTTATGAGTGCACTTTTTAGGGCACCGCAAAGCGTAACCGGTGACATGTGTTAGCGCCAGTTGACACTCATTATCATTCAGCTGACGGATGGAGCGCACGGTTGCCCTGGCTTTATTTTTATTGATGAATTGTTCCGGATGTTTGCCATTTCGTTGCGTGTTCGACTGTCTTGCTTGCTTTATGTAATTGAGGCATTCGAAAAATTTCGATCCGTAGTTGATGGAATTCATCAAAATTAGATTATACTATGATCCTCTTATACTCGTGAAAATGTTACATTGCCCTCGAAGTTTTAAATTCAAATAATTCGATCTTGCTGGAAGCGCTCAGTGCTCCGTGAATAATAGAAACCGAAATCCCTGCTCACCTAACGAGTGACTGCCTCCCAGCGAGCAGCATTACGCGATCGTTCGGCTCAAATAACAGCAGCTATTCAATTAGTGTCATGTAGCGTCAATGTGCGCCATTGCTTCCCGGCCCGCGAAACAGCGAACAAACGATCCCCCTCCACCGACGTTTAAGTGTTTAAAATTTCATGACAGTCCGTTCGCTCGCGGCTGCTGCCGTTAATTTCCGTTTTTCCTGCCATCCAGAATGTATCCCCGTGGCACGATGGATGTGATGAACGAAACAGCGTTCACAAATTATAAGCATCGAGCGCGGTTCGTTCTGGGAGGAAATAATTGCGCTCATCAAATCAACCGCCACTGACAGACAGCTGACAAATGCTGGAGGGAATGTGGCATAATTAGCCAAAAACGGGAAAATCGTCCGAGTGCGAAATCGCAAAATCTCCGCCGGACGCGAAGAAACGGCCCTGGGGTCGGGTGCAACCAATTCGTTTCGAAGAAATTGACAGCTTGCGAAAGCTGCGAACACAATGTTAACAATAATATTGTTTCCTCGTTTGACCGGGTTGTATGCCTTTTTTTTTGCACTCATCCATTTCATCCCGTTTTGCTGAAGTAAGGTGTGAAGTGAAGTTGGAGCTGGTTTTGTTTTTTGTTTCGCTAGGGTGTTTGTGATTTATGGGATATTGTTGCTATGAACAGCGGCTTGCCTTTATTTGAAGAACGTTTTTCTTGTTTGCTTTGGGGGTAATTGGTCAAATTTAAGGAGTAGATGTTATACATCTCGTTTAAAGCGTTGATGCTTTTGTGAGTTTTTATTGAAAACATCCAAAACTAGCTGATTGTAAAAGAGCTGGGATCTTTCAATTTATTCGATAAGTTTATTTTGGATTGAATTGCATTATTTAATGTATAACTCTCTTATCGGTGTTGTTAGTCTATGCTATAATTCATTTGCTAAAATTAATTTCAACTCATGCGTTTGATTTATACTATCTGCTCTAGGAGTTGCATAAATGGATTTCTATTTTGCTACTATTCATCTGACCGGTTTTGCCTTTGATCGAAGTTGATTGCAAAGTTTCATAGTCGCCTTTCATATCACCCCTATTTTTAGCAATATTCCGTTATATGATTGCAAATTTACATTTTCATAACATTGTTGAATTGTTAAAAAATCGAAACCTTGTTATATCCAGAAGTACGGTTATTTATATATGGTAAATTAGTGTTTTATTGTATAGATTCAATTGTTTAAATTAAATTATGATTCAAATTGATAATTATGGAGATTGACAATGTTCGGAGGTGTTTTTTTTATTAAAAAGGAAGGGTTTGACCGTATTTCTTAAGCATAATTTACAAAAAGTTCATCTTTCACTTTAGTTGTTCCTCCTAACCTCGAAAGGGCCTATAGTGGGTATGCTCGGTTGTTTCGTTGAGTGGTGTTACGTTATCGGAAGGTGAAATCCTGTCCCTAGCATTTGTAGACCTCTGGTAACGGGAGGGGATATATTGTCCTGATTGTAGGGATTTTTTTAATTTTAATATAACAGCCTAGGAATTTACGGTTACCCTATGTGTATGAAATAGCTGAAGCAGAGCTACGGTTATAGCGAATCTTCATTTGAGGGGCAAGTTTTATTTGAAGGTAAATTTTAGTAGCAAATTAAATGCACTTGCTAAAAAATGCTTATATTACAAAAGGGGCGTCGGTCTACACACGGGCAGGACTGGGGATCAAATCCTATCAGGACCGTACGCAGGACTGACTATCCAGCGTCGGGTACAATCAAGTCAAAGAAATTCAGAATTGGACATACCGAGACCTTTTGAGCATGCAGTTTCGTTTCATGATAATTAATTTAATTCTTGAGGCATACTATATCAAAAGTTTTATCAAACTGAACGTTTTTACCAAATTGACCACCGTGTATCTGTCCATGTTAAAATGAATTATCAACCACTAACTGATCATGTCGATTAAAAATATTTTCAACGCTTTTTTATTAATGTGGAAGTCTTACAACTCTAGACAAATCGCTTCTAAACGCGAGGAAAATCCTCTCAATAAATTATCCATTTAATTACTGTCTGGTGCAAAAAAAAGGGTATCTAACAGCCAGCCAAAGCGGCTCAGCCCGATGGTCCTTACAAGGATGAATTCCTCAAAGATTGTACGGAAACATTCGACCACTTCCACCACGACCCTATTTTATGCATCACAAAATTTGTCATCTGCTTCCATCGTGCGCGCAAAAGTAATCGCTCAACCGTTTGTAATGCGATAAAATTTAGGGATGGGAGATCCTCTTAAATTCTGACAGTTTTGTTGCTTTATTCAATCGGGATGCTTTCTCCTCAGTTTTGTTGTTGCTAATCTTTCTGGAGGTTTTCTCCCTCCCAGTTGAGGTTTTTCTGCGCACAGGAAACGGCGAAGGTAAACAGAGTACAAACGGAAACCGTCCGTCCATCCGTCCGTGCGTTCTCACTCTCTCTCTTTCGCTTGTCGTCTTTTTTTGGGGGGAAGCAACCCACAACCGTGGTGGTCTTGTGCTATGCTCCACGACGGATTCATTTCATCAACTGAAAATAAACATTTTCTACCTTCAAGGAGCATGATGTGACATGAAGGAGAAAAAAAAACCTTTCGACGCGTCCATCCCAGATGGAAAGACAAAAAAGGGAAACAAATAGTGAGCTGCCATCAAAAACCGCGGATGAGTCACATGCTGCTGCTGCTGTCGCTGAAAGATGAAACTTTTCCTAAGTGAAGCGCAAAACGTGTGCATTGTGTGTGTGTGTGTGTTTTGGTCCCTCGCCACCTCCCTCCCGGAAGCACCATCTCCCGTGCCGTGGTCGAATCCATGGAGAAGAAGAAAATAGCCATGTCTTGCTGTGCCGGGTACGAGCTCGTGGCGTTGGACGGACCGGAAGCGAGGTCCGGTTTTCCCGAAATTCATCCCCAGCCGCGTCAGCTGGATGCGTCCCGGCGAAACGAGATAACGAGCAATTAACGAGCAGCAAATCTTGCCTCAGCTTGGACGTCCTGCGGTGCGTCTTTGAGGTGGTCGTTCGGGGATGTCCACGTGGGATGGGTCGCTCGGTCGCCCCTTCCGTTGCTTCGTTGCCATTTTCCGATGGCGATGCGACTCAGCTGTACCAACAAAAACCTGGCCGCGACCATGGCCACCGCTCATCAGCTGGAGCTGGGAGTTTCGGCTGATCGCTGTCGCTTACCTTCCATGGTACTGCTGGCGAACCTCATCAAATCACATCGTTTGGCCATTATAATCGTTATGCTAGTGAGTTGTTGATGATGCGCCACCGTTGAAGCTGCTGGGCCGCGTTTGATGAGCAACATACGATGAGCTGGCTGGCGTTAGGCGTTACCAACTGTCCAGCATCGAGTTAATGAAAGGAAAATTTGTTCCCACCAGCTCCACGCGCCAGCAGCATTGGGTACGGTCGAATGATGGATTTATTTTTAACGATTCGCTCTATTCGGTCCTTCGCCCGATTTTCACCGTGGCAGCTTGTTGCCACCGAGATAAACGCACATTACGGGGGACGCGTACATGGGGCCGTTTTTCTTCTTCCCCGACCCGGTAACGATACAATGGTACGCCAGACTTACAGTACAACCCCTAAGCAGTAACACCTTCAGGAGGGAACCCCCACTACTGATGGAAACCATTCGGCCTACCGGACTGGTGCGATCGCGGCCAGATATGCGTGTGTGTTTGTTTCACGTTTGTTTATCTTGGAAAGTAGACTCATTTTCGCCGCACCGTCAAGGTAAATTGGTTTGTGCTGGTTGGTAAGATTAATGAGTTGGCTGGTTGGGAGCTCGTTCGTGCTTGGCTTCCTTTTTTTTTCAATTGCTTCCAACAAATGCCCAAACCCAGCCAAGCGCAGCGATCGACAGCGGTGGACCAGGTAGTGGAACAGGTGTTAGTAGCCGCATCGCGCGGGTGATTTAAACGCGCACCGTTGCGCGTAATGTTTGTACGTGAAGCGGTGAGGTGAAAAATTGCAAGTGTAGGTTATTTAGGAACTTGCTACCGCGGAACACCGGGCGGCGGTATGTGTGTGTGCAGGGGATGTATAAATCTTGACAATGTCAATATTCTTGGGGAAATTAAAATTTCTTCACTCAGGAATGGAATGTGAATGTGTGGGTGATGGTGGGTAGGAACTAGGAAGATTGTTTTTAAACCCTAATGGGATGTGTGTGTGTGTGTGGGAGATAAAGGTTGGATTCTTCGGATACATAAACAATGCAAGAGCTAAAAGCATAACGATGACTGAGTTTTCGGAAACATGTTACCAACTTGCTAAACACATCCACAATTGAATTGTTTTTAGTCTAAGGAGTAGATTGTTCTATTTTTGTGTCATTTTTTGTGTCGAATTTCGCCAGCCGTTGAATTGTTTTTGAGTCTAACTTAAAAAATTTTGAATCAGATTTAGGTTAGATTAAAAATATACGAAAAAAAGTTGACAAAGTATGCTGCAGTATGCACTGCTTTTAAAAAAAGACTACAATTTCTGCATAACATTATCAACATCTCGATTTAAGTTGTTGTATTACAAGAATTTAAAATCTTGCAGTTAGTTTGTGCTGTCAATTTTTTGAGCTCAAAGTGTGCCACATGATTGTGGTCTGGTCTGCTGGTATAATTCTAGTTTTGCTGTTGACATTTAAGTCTTCAGGTGGCCCGCTGGCGAAAACGATAGCGGCACTGGTGATCACACGACAGAACCGCGCATTAAATCCCATCCAGATTGCCTCCCCGTACGAAGGAATGACTAACGAGCTACGGGAGCTAAAATCAAGTCCCAGTCTTTTGTATTGATCGTCAACCATTGCTCTGTCTAATGTTATATAAGTGCCATTTCCAAAGCTTATAATTCTTCATTTGATGAGAAGAAATAGAGATGCCGAGAAGAATTGGTCAGGAAGAAAAAACTGATATGATTCAAAGATACTGAAGTAATCTGGAAGGACTACTGAGGCAGAGAGTCATCTAGTCATGATAAATAATTGCTAGTACTTGCTTATTATTATTTTTCCACGTAAATATATTGGATGTTTAATAGCTTCGTTGAAGAAGTTATCCAATTGTTTAACAAATTTTTTCAGTTAAAAAGCTTAGAAAATTAAATCGATTTGGGTGAATTCATAGCCAAGATTCCTGGTAGATTTGTTTGAAGGTAGACCGGTAGTTTATGCGACAGCGGCGTAGGTCTTGGCAAGACCGGGGTTCAAATCTCATCAATCAGCCGTTTCCCCTATAGCGAGGGCTGACAATTCAACTATGCGGTATCGATAAGACTAGATTGCTAGAAATGGCAGGCATGATCTTAAAAGATTGTTAGGCCCAGAAAGAAGAGGATTCCCGATTGACATATTCTTGATTAACTATGGACGATATGATAATCAGACAGAGTCCCAGTTTGAGGTCAAATTATCTTGATCACAAATTTTGACGTATGTATCAAGTATTTTTACGATACGGAGTACTACTCAAGTATACTTTAATAAAAAAAATCGTCAAATATCATGCAAAAGTAGGTCACCATGAGGGGCTCAAAATTTTCTAAATTTCAGGTGCATGATAAAAAAAATGTTGTGCTGACTAAAAAGATGGACTGGTTGAATTTTATCATTCCAGTTAATTCGCTTTCACTGAGATAGCCTTATAAAATTCATGATTTGGGTTTTTTCCACTTGAAAACATTAGCGAGGATTTATCAAGTTCTTTCAAGCATTTCGTTACAAAATCTCTTTCAAATTAAACTATTCAAATATAGCTGAAACAGAAAACTGCTCCAACAATAAAGCCGTTTTATGTTACAACTTTTTAATTCCAACCATTAACACAATTTAATGAACCTTCTTTGCACTGATAAAAGATGACGTGGGAGAAGGCATCTTAAAGGCTTCGTTTAAATGCACATAATGATACGATCCGAGGCCACCGTCTCCTCTCGAGAGCACCCATCACCCTACTGCTGGCCATTTTACACGTACTGGAAAATGGGTTTCCTGAACCAGCCTTTATGTTCCGCTAAATGGGAAAGCATCATCGCACGACGCTTTTTTTCCTATTCACTGGCGAAAATTCTTCCTTACCGACTGCCGCCTCTGCCGCCGGACTGGAAAGTTCACCAAAGCGAAGTCACGTAAAGTATTTTCTATTACCGCGGGGATGTAAAAATAATCTAAAGTATCTCACTCACTTTGTGCGATGTTAATCGTGGACGGAGACCTTCCCGCTACACTGGGTAATGAACTGGCGCGGGGTTGATGTTTCTGAGTGAAACATTTCCCGCTAAAGATACTTAAGAACGAGCGTTGAATGTTGGGTTGGGAAGGTATTTTTTATCGTCAGTAGATTAAAAAAAACTTCAACCCGAATAGCTAAAGCCGCACGAGAGCCGTACGAGCAACGAGAGAGAGAGACAGAGAAAAAAAGCCATGGTCCCAAGATCGGAAGATGCATGCATTTTCTGAATGGCATTTGAGCGCGCGCGCTAATGGTTTGGGAAAATGGGTCGCGGGTGTCCCCCGTTTGCAGCATCGCACGTTTCATGCAGCTTGATAAATAGCCACCATTTAATAGTGTCGTTTAAAGTCTGCCCAGACGCTGTGCCACGGTGGATCTGGGGGGGCTGAGGCGAAGAATTGAGGTGCAGTGAAAGGACAAAGTTGCCACACCGAAGCCGACGACAATATATAGATCGTGCACCGGCGTGTAAGTGAACGATCGTCAAGGATAAAGTGACTTTCAAGTCGGGTGAAGTGGGCCGGGAACGCAAAAAGACACCGACCGAACCGGAACAATGGCATCACGTAAAACATCGACCGTCAGTGATAGTGGGACTGTCTTTGCCGGCGGCAGAATGCGACACCGGGCCGTGCCAGTGACAGTGAGTGACCGTGGTACCGCAAGTGGCAATTGCCGTAATGAACACAATCAAAACAGTAATGACCAGCGCCGGCAGGAACCACACTTTCCACAAATTAAAATCGTTATAGACGAACCGGAGCTGCCCGCCGGTGATCTGCGAACCGATGTTGCACTGGCGTTGCATACCTTACGGCGCCATTCGACACGGCGCCGCGGCTCAAATCCTCCTTCGTCGTCGTTGTTGGCGGCCGGAAGCAAAGGCTTAACCCCGGCACGAACGAAACCGACCAGTTCCGCCGCGTTCCTTACAATTTACGACGAACGGGCGGGTGGCGGGAGTGACGGTGGGTCGTACGGATATCCGGACAGCCGGGAGGATTTGCGGCAGTACGCGGCCGACTACGCTGACGAGGACGATGACTATGGGATCGATACGGATGGCGGGTACCGGCTGG
Organism: Anopheles stephensi; assembly: GCF_013141755.1. Lineage (NCBI taxonomy): Eukaryota > Metazoa > Arthropoda > Insecta > Diptera > Culicidae > Anopheles > Anopheles stephensi. Next base: position 31,863,902 of record NC_050203.1, on the reverse strand, counting down.
CGCGGCATCGTATTGCTCGCGGTATGCAAGACGACTACGACGAGGATGAGCAGGAGGACGAAGAGGAGGAAGAGGAGGAGGACCTGCACGAGGAGGAGGAGGACGATGACGAGGATAATGGTCGAGATTACCATAGGTTTGGCCCGATTGCAATGACCCCCGTTTTTGCACGCCGCCATGTCGCAAAGTGCTTGTTGGTTTTAATATTGTCGCTGAAGCTTACTGTTACTAACAAGCTGCTACCCCGGGATGCACGCGGGCGTATGTTGCTGGCCGTACCTACTACACTAGGCTGAACGCTTCCCGGAATTACAAGCACCATCGTTGCTAATTACTTTGTGCTCATGTCGAATCGAACGTACAACTTTTGGGCCTGCCTACGCGCGTTGGTTCGGTCGCTAATGATGTTTGGCTTCGTTTAATCCTTTGCAAAACACGCATATATATACGTTCGGAAAACTAACGCTTTTGAGGTTAGGATAATCGGTGCGATAAGGATGATTCGAGAGCAACGACGTGGAAGAAATCTAATTTACAGTGTAAATAGGTCCAGTATGATGGGGCAAGTTGGACTGGTGAGTTTGGCAAATAATAAGCTGAATCGATTAAAGGGCACGATTGGTAATATTACTGATTCACTGGGAAAAGATTTTCATCGTAGTATTCATGCGTTAGACCAAAAACGAGGCGAGCGACCGGGATCATTCGTGCACTTATCGCACTAGATTTAGTGTAGTTGATTGTGTCGTTCAGATCGAAATAATTTTAAGTTAAATTGGTTCACTGCTACATCATGGAGGTTGGTCTATACCTCTCTCTTCTTGGCCTAACAACCTCTCTTAAGTAATGCCTGCCATTTCTGGCTTGCTAGACATTATGATAACACTAAGTTGAAGTTGTCAGTTCTCACTACGAGAGTTGATCTATCCATCAGATTCAATTATGAAAATCCTTCAATTCGTGAGCTTCGATGAACTGTCCTTGGTTAAAGAAACTTATATTTTCAAATTATATGATGATCTTGATTGAATAGTCTCATATGAGTCTATCAAACACTCAAGAGAACACAGGAGAGCTCATCTTTAAGGTTTTGATCCTTAATGGCAAATTAATTGAAGAATATTCAAGTTTTGTTTTGTATCAAATGACTTTCAGAGTCCCCTGTCACCCGATATGATGTTGGCCATTTTATATAATTTGGTATCCATGACCAAGTCCTTGATATCCGTTTGTATCCTCCAAAATTTGTTAATTGATCAAGCTCTGCAACCTCGAACAAGGATTTTTTCTAATACTTGGATGCAATACACTGGAGAGCAGGCTTCTAATTAATTGCCGCTTTGCAATTGTCCCCGAGATTTCTCCTACTGGCAGCTTCGGCCCTATACTGCTCTTATTAGACCTTTTGGCTATATTTATTTTGCTTTAAATAAAATTAATTTAAGAGTGCTTCAACACACAATCAACTCATTTCTGGTCCGACATTCAATTTCTGAAGCATAGTTTTAATTTAAACGAACCAATTTGCCGCACCGTACTGGTGATGTCCAATCAAATCTGTTATCACTAACTAAACTAATCTGGTTCACTTCTTTTACCGTTCAGAAAACGCATCACAGTGGTTGATGTGCTGACGCCGTACGACCAGAATCCCTCTCGGCAAGTCATCAATTCCCCCCCACCGCACCCCAACTCCCGGTCAGCGACGAGATGCGGTGCGAATGACTCCGGGGTCCTTCTCGAACATCAACAACAGCAACTTCCTCACAGCACAGCCCACGGCCGACGTTCGGGTCCGTAATGGCAAACGATAGAACGCGTTTTATTGAGCTCGATAAATTTTCATTTGTCACCACACAACCCGCAGGGTCGAACCGAAACGTTCCGAGACAGAACGTTTTGCTGCTGTTCTGTCTCCGGTTCTGCTGTCCTGTTGCTTTGCCACACGATTGCCACAATTGGATAGTGTTTGTTTGGCATTGGCGATTGTGTCTGTTTGTGTGTTTGGTTGGGTTCAAAGTCGAATTCATCCTTCGCTGGCGTTCGCTTTGTTGCGTCACCCAGCCCGACAGTTTCGACTCTGCATTGTGGCAGAGCGAAATGGACCTGCCCGCCCGGTGGTGTACTGTTTCAGGATTGACTTATCCATTTTTCCGAGCATGCTTTCGTATGATCCTTGACGGAGAACACATGTTTGGATTTTCGGTTACGGGGGACCGGAAGGTGGCAAATGGCAGGAGGAGCACCATACGGCTACGTTTTCTCTCGAAAATTCAATTTGCTAACAGTTTCCCGGGTCTGCAAACTTGCATCGGCCTCTCGGTCGCTCTCGTATGTCGCCTCGGACATTGTGTGTCGTGCTCACGTGCCCTGTTGCTTCCTGATGCTGCGGCACAAAGTTGTCTGTGGCTGGTGAGTGGGCCGGAAACCGGAACCATCTTAAGATCGGCATATGGACGACATGGCCGGGTCTTTATGTCGGGGCCCGATGATTCGATTTTGGAAGAGTCCAATTTGCACTCGTAATGCTATTCGATATCCTGTAGAGATTGGAAAATGTCGTCTCGCGTTTTTTTTTGCTGCTGGAGTTGGAAAGACGATGAGCCGTTGGCATCTTGGCTTCACTTGGTGAGTGGTTTTGCTCTTGTTTGCTCGGCAGTACTTGGGCAGCATCCTGCAGAAACGGCGCACTTACCATTGGCCCCTTTTTTATGTGTGCGAGCGCCCGGTATCTCGTTTCTTCTTTTAATGATTTTCCAATGCCGATGCGGCTGATGGAAAAGCCAGCCAGCCCCAATCAACAAGTGTGCCTGGGCGGTGCGTGAAGCCGTGCGTGCGAAGAATCGATCCTCCCCTCCCCCAAACCGATCCGAAATAATGTGATTGCTTTCCGGAAAACGATATTCGATCCGGTTACCCTTGTGTCTGTCGGCATCAGACCTAATGGGATTGATTTATCGTTCGCTAGATCAGGTGGTATTGAGCTGTGCGATAAATCATAGCGCAATGCGTTTTCTCAGCCCCAAAACTCGATTGTCTTGTGCTCGATTATGGAGCCCGGCCCAAGGGAAAGCTACGAGACGTTCGAGACCTTTGTGGGGGCGAGAGTGGGGAGGAGACTTGATTTTCATTAAAGTCAATCTAATCATGAGCCATCAGCGTTCTACCTCGTGCAAGGATCCGATTACACCTAGCCCCCTATTAAAGCACATTGCCGTCTTGAGCAACGCCAGCTTATCATCTTCACTTTTTTAATCAATTTACCCAAACCAATCTTGCTGGAATGCTTCCCAAACACTATTCCGACTTGCCTACCGAAAAGCCGGCCCGGTTGAAAATAAACACATTAATCCTTGCTTTTAATCTTCCTCCGATGTCAGAATTGACATCGTTTCTCCGGGAAGAGAGATCAAAAGATACCACGGGTCCCGCTACACCACGCCACACTACAATGTGGCCGGATTGGTACGTTTGTAGCTGTCAATGTGTGTGTGCGTGTGTGTCTGTATGTTTTAGTCCCGTTGCGGCCATCGCATCGTCAAGCAGCTTAGCGGCCAGTGTTCAGGATTCCTTCGACATAAGCTAACGTGTTTCCGGGATTTCTTCCATGTCTTTGTCGGTTTTTCTCTCTCTCTCTTCATCTCTTTCGCGCCTTGGTTGAGGTGAAGCTCCGTCCGCCATTTCATTCTGGCACCAAACAAAATGGGTCGCGGGGTAGCTTCCACAAAAAAAAAAAACGAGGGAAGCTTCCGAGAAGATTGTGGAAACAATCAAAGTCTCGTTCGTTGCTGGTGTTGCTGGGGTGGCTTTTCCGGCGGTGACCTTCCACCCCAGCTCCCCTTTTTCTCTCTCTCACAAACCCACTTTCCCAACCATCCTTTCCCGGCCCCTTAAACTGATGTCAGCAGCATGCGAGAACGAGCATCCGGTACGCCTCCGGAGCCGGATTTGTTGTTTTCAGTTAGTTAGCAACAAAATAACCTTAACACAAACCCCTGCAGCCATTTTCCGTTGCTTGTCTGTTGGATGCTGGTGAAAACTAGCCATCCCGCGTTTCGTGATGCCGCACACGGATGGATCAGAGCATTAGAAAAGTAAATATAAAAGCGTTGTCCCTTCGTTCCGCTTACGGTGCGGAGAGACAGCAGCACAAGAGCCAACAAACAAACCGAAAAGAAGAAAAAAATGTACAGAGGAGCTTCTTCTGTGGAGTGGAGCCAATGTGATGAAGGGGGGGGGGGGGGGGGGGGGATGTTTGTCGTTTTCATTTGCTCTGTTTCGCTCAAGTGTGTGTGTGTGAAAGAAGCCGCCAGCGGGTGAAACCAAAGAGCGCACACACACAATATTAAAGAAGGACGAGAAGCAACAAAATGAAGCACCGGACTCCATTTCATCTGCCCTTAAAAGACAAAAAACACAAAAAGCGAGCGGACATTTGGGGCGCAGGTTCCGTTCTGCCTAGGAAAGGGCGCGTTTGGATGTTCAATTTTCTGACTACAAAACACGTCGCCAGACACACCGGGCAGGACATGTCGGCAGTACCCTCGTACAAATTGAGCAACGCGCCGTTGTGCTTTTTCCACCGTTAAATGATGGGCGTGAGTGTGTGTGTGTGTATGACCATGTCCCATTTCGTAAAGTAGCCTTTTTATCACATATTAACATTTTTGTCAGTTTATTCTCAACTTTCCGGTACGGGCGAAAGAGCAACCCGGGGTACCGGTAAACGTTTGGCATCGATTTTTATATGCAGGTTCACTTCAGGTATGTGAGCATATTTTACCGTACGGTGTTTGTTTATTGTCATACCTGAAGCGTTGGGCGTTACAATAAGAATGGTTTTTATCGCTGCGAGTGAACTGTGTGAACTTTGATTTTTGGTAACTTTCTGGCAGTGTTCTTCTATTGTCCCTTAACTACCAAAGTTTAACTACGTTTGTACGTTGGTATGGCGGTTCGTTGAGATATATATTGGGCTTTGTTTGAGGGAAGCTGTGTGTGTTTAATAATTTTGAACATCAAATAATTGTATTCAATTTTAAGAATTAACATAAATTTATATCACTGATGTAATTTCAGTCTTCAAAAAATTCAAATCTTGGGTCAAATTCGAATGCTTGGGTGTCCTCCAAAGACGAAGATTCATGATGATTCAGGAACCGAAAAGCTAGCAGACAGTAGTATAATATATTGAATGTTTGGCCTTGTTCTTAGATATTTTTTTTAAATTTTAATAAAATAGAATGTAATAAAAAGTGAAAAGGAATGTAGAACTAAGAAAATTTCCCCGTGCGCTTTTGCTGTTTCTGTTTCTATCTCGTAACGCTACACACCTCACTTATCGTACCAGGTGTCTCTGATTCGAACTGGAATCTCTTCGAAAAAGGCAAAATATGTCTTAACGCTTTTATAACATAAGCCTATGAGCGGATCATTGATCAATCTTCATTTAGCCTTGCGTAACGAACAAAAGAAACGTTGCTTTACTGTATTAATTTACTGCTTCCTCTGTTTTTCCTTTATTTAGTTATTTTATTAAACCAACTTTTATCTTTTGCATGTGTAGGCAAGTTATGAAGACTATTCTAGCCTCAAAGACTTTTATAATAACAAAGAAAAATAAGGAAAAGCAAGCACTATTGCTAGATAGTTCAAGAGAGTCGACATAGTCGACATAAGCCTTGGTCATTTTCATTTTTGTACAAAAACTTGCTTTAATTTTAATTTTCTCTGCCAGTTTTATTACTTATTCTTGCTTATTGCAGTCTCAAAGTGTTCTCGGGACGATTATTACCATGATACTAGTGTACCAATTTGTCGTACACCATCTATTAGCCTATCAGCCTTTTTATTATTCGATAGAACCATCTTGAAGCCGTGAAAGGCACCTGCAAAATGGATCGGACGATCCGTTGATTGTGATTCCGTCATCCAAATTCATAGTCCTGTTGTTAGCGAGGGTCTGTAACGTGTGTATTCTGTGTGTTCTTGGAGCATGCTCTTCTATGGGTTTTGGGAGCCAGTGTTTTTCCATAGTCTTCCAGCTTTAGAAAGATGTAATTTATAACAAAAACTTGATAATTGCATATCAAGAGTCTCGGTGAGATTCGTTTAATGAGGTTTGTGAAAACGATTTTTTAAATACGAACCTCACATAAAAATATATGCTAGAGGCGACACCGGGGTTCAAATCCCATAGTGAGAACTGACTATCTAAAAATTAGCTGAGCTTTTTTATTCATAATAAATCATCTTAAACTAAAACAACTTAATTCAGTTTTGATTGCTTAAAAGTCTTTAGAACAAAATAGCCGGAAAAGATTAAAAAAACTAAAAGCAAATAAATTTTGTTTGACATCATACAGAAGTCCAATGACTGTTAAACCGTTATTAAAGCATTCTTCCGGTATTCAGTTTATCACATTACTCCGCAAATTCCGCACATCGAAGATATACATCCTTCCCACGTGAAGGTTGCAGGCATGTGTTTGCATACTGTTCTGTACAAGCTATCATTCCTCTTTCGCAAAAGTTCGCCTACCGTAATACGAATATCATATTATTGAAATCCAACACACGAAACCACACGAAGTGGAAAATGGATGCACAGTCGTACTGCAGTGCATCGCTAGAAACTATACCCCCGTTGCTCCGTTGTACTTACAAAGGACCGATGTTTTCACATTCCCATTTTGTGCTGTCTAAAGGTGAATGAATGAAAAAGTTTGTGCAGAGAACACACACACACACAACTCCCGTAAAATGTATAAAAACAATATCAACAGAGTCCACACACCGGGGCACACATGTAGATCGTAGTCCGTGAAGATATAAAGGCAGTTCCCGGTGGTATATTATTTCACAAAACGGAGGTGGAAGGAATAGCCGTGCCTGAGCACTCGGCGAGAAATCCTATAAACGTCGAGCGTTGAAAAGCTCGCTCAGACGGTTTTTTTGTTTCTTTAAAATACACTAGATTCGGTAGCTTAGCGGAGTGGTGACTAGTACAGAAAGAGAAATGGGGAAAAATCGCATTGAAATCGCTTTAAGTCTCTTTTTCTAAATCTCTACCCCTCTCTAGAAGCACACTTGGCATGGAAAGTGAATGAAAAGCAATTGGAATATTTTTGAATTAATCCAGCCGCTTGCCTTGTTCGGAGCTAAAATCTGGAAAGTATGTAGAATGGAAGCAATTTCAGGGTGCAATCCCGACCGACTCATAATGTCGGTGACAATAATACCCGCTTCAAACGGTATTTTTCACTCTCACACATGCCGATAAAATCATTCTTCAAGACACGCACACACGCACACGGATGCCCATTTCCATGCAAATGTCTTTGCTTACACCATAATCTTTTATCACCGGAGCTGGAGCTGGTTACCCTGGGTAGATCTTACCCAGATTACTTACCTCTTCATAAGCACACACAGACTCTTGGAAGCTCCGATCGTATCTCACGACCTGCTCGGGCAGGACTCTTTAGTCTGTATAGTAGCTTAGCGACAGAAAATCATAAAACTTGCGAGATCTTAAAGCAGACTCGTAAATTCTTCACACCCGTGGAGCAGCGTTCGGCGAAGGACACCGAGTCAGCGTTTATGACCCAATGCTCAATGCGCTCGCTCGTTACCCCCGCGGGCGTGACTTTGCGGGCCGTGGTAAACAGCAGCAAAGGAATCCACAGGATTCCACTATTCGCCGGGTGTAGATAGTAGTTGTCGGTGAGCATAATGCTCACTATATTTGCATAATTAGTCCGGTCCGGCATTCTGGCACGAATTTTCCGCTCAGAATCAAGCAGCTACGAGTTATTTTTTTGGTCCCTTGCCGTGTCCGCTCTGGAGCTTGCTTTGTTGTCTCGAAGCTCGTTGCGGGTGTGTGGATGCGCCCAGGCATAGAAAGTACCATCGGCCACCAATGTTGTGAGTTGTGAGTTAGAAAATTGAACCCATCATCACCATCATCAGCGCTAGATGCTGGCAGCCGTCCCACATTCCTGGGCGTCAGCTGAGATGGAAAAACTTTTGCCGTTCTTCCGAAAGCTTCCAGACATGCGACAGGCTTCGTCTTCGCGGGTGTCATTTCAACAAACAAGATACCGGTGAGGTGGGTTTTCTAGTGGCAAAAGTTCGGACATCAAGTGGAAGCCAGTGTTTTCGGTGGCTGTGTATGGGAAATGGTTGGACGGTTGCTATTTTATAATTGCCGAATGGAAGCTGCAAGAAGATTTTTATGATGCAAATGGCTGGCTTGCTTGCCTGCCCATCAGCGTCATAAATTTAGCGCGCCAGAAGAAGTCCCTGTCTGTTGGTGCAAGAATGTGACTGTAAAAATGTTTTTCGCCACGCACTCTCTCTCTCTCTCTCTTTCTCTCTCTCTCTCTATCTCTCTCCCTGTTCGGCATGGGCTGTTGTTGGCAGCTTAACGCTTTTGGTGCTTTGCTGCTTTGTATGCCGCACGGATGATGACACGATGAAGCATTTCGAAACTTTGGCGCCTTTATGTCAGTGTGAGCAATATGAATATTTTAAATGCCATAAGCAAGAAGCGAGGGCTCGATCAGCTCCACATATTTTACCATATACTTTATACAACCTAATCCTCCTTATATTAGCCACACTACAGCTAAACCATTTCCATACCTTCTGCTCGATCATTTCAGCGCGTGCAAACTCTCCGACAAAAATAGGGCCGACCGGCTTGCACGACCACGAATGTCACTGTTGGGGAAGCCGCTCAACTATAATCGTGGCTCACGGCGTGATGCCCGTTATAGGCGGCTACAGAGCAGGGTCTACAACTTTCTCGAGCGGCCCCGAGGCTTCAAAGCGATTTTCTACCATGTCTGTGTGTAAGTATCGTTGTAATCATGTTTGTAGATAATGAATGATTAGATGCATTTAGTACGTAAGTAACATAAGCTACTAGTGTTGTGTCTGTTATGTGTTTCAATTATCTTCTATTTTTTGTAGCAAAAACTTTAAACATGTTTTAAGACAATTTCTTCAAAGTGCTGCCAATATATTTTTTGCTTTTATACTTTATATGATAATTATCATTTTATGGGTTGCGTTGTATGTGGCTGCGGCCTAAGAGTTTGGTGATATCAGATTTTAATTGATTTCGATAGATACATAAATAAAGAAACAGGTAATATAATCCACAACAGATTAATTCAGTAATGTTTCTTAAACGATTTAACATACAAAACAAATAAATAACTAGTATACATTCAGCAGGTGGGGTACATGTAGCGACGACGTTTAGGTTTTACAAAGAGCATCTAAGGCCATTTTCATCAATCACACCAATGTTGTTCCCAAAAATGTGCATGATGTAGTTTACAAACCCTCTTAGGAACCCTCTTACTTGTGTTAATATGGCTTAAAACAGGTAAGAGAAGGGATGGAAAGTTAAGGTTGTGGGACGATGGCTTCTACTGCCAGCAGCAGTATGCTTCAAGCTAAAGAAAAACAAACAGAAAAACTTTGCTACAGAGTCTACTATTGGGAGCAGACTGAGCAGGTTGAGGGAGCACGATCCATCGTGTGAAGCAGCAATTCGTGTGGCACCTTCTTGTGTACCAACAGATACAGCATTGAAAGTTCGCTTGACGACACTTTGTGGTTAGAGATGTGTTTTCCAGATCCTTCGCCAGTCAGTGGAAAGCGACTCCATTCCCACTTTAATAGCCGGAAGTCTGTCAATTATCTGCCGTCGTAGGCCTTTGGTGATGATACACGGATACGTTGAAGAAAAAAGCAATGTGTGGACCTTGACTTTTAAGCATCTCTGTTCACCAACAGCATTATAGTGATGACGGTGGGAATGTAAATATTAAGCCCACCTCGACTGCGTGGATTGCCAAATGACGCAATGGGATTCGAAAACCCCCGGGTTCATCCCATAGGAAAGACCGCAGATCAAAGCGATGAATAAAAACTTCAATCAAACTCAACTGAATGGTTTAGACTCCATATGGTATTCAGCAACAAATAAAGCAACTTTTGATAATTATAATAAGATTACCAATTACCAAAATTCCTTTAATTGTTAGACATGAGCGGTTTCGGTAGAAGATTTTGAGTGTTCATATTTTCAAGGATCTTGTTGAACATGCAGACATATGCTATGAACTTCAGATCTTGGTTGTGGAACGATACAAAAACCAGGTCCTTCGATAGTTCTCATCAAGCATGCCGAGTGTCCGGAACCCCAGTAATGGTGTCAAAACTGAGAATATTTTGTGAAATATGAGCTTGTCAAGGAAGGCTTCACACGTCAGGACTGGGGTTTTCAATCCATCCAAAATGCCTTCCCGCACTGACTATCCAACAATGGATAAAATTAAGTCACAGAAAGCCAGAAATGGCAGACCGAGACCTCTAGAGGTAATTGGCTCAAAGAAGTAAGAGAAGAAGAGCTGACTTAGTCCAAAGATCAGGATCTCCATCAACACATCCAACATCGTCAAGGTTCACTGGCAGTTCTGTCAAAATTTATAGAATGCTTAAGAATGAAAATCTCATGAACCTGCCAACTTTTTCCTGCTATCAGTTTAACTCTTCTTGCATTGAAACACCATGAGATAGTGAAATGAATAGTAATATATTTTTCCATGATGTTATTTTCTACTCAAATCAGCCAACATGAAGATTTAAATTTTTATCCCAGTGTTTAAACGATATTAAATAAACCAAACAGTAAAAAAACAGACCAGCAAACCACAAGCCACCTTGAAATTGATTCGTCAATCCAAAGTATGGTAAAGTAATTAAACAATCCTGCCCATTCCTGCGTCGTGCCGTCGTCCAACCACAGAAAGACGACACAAGATGGACAACAGCAATTAGCGTAAAAAAGTTTGTCAGAAATCATTCGTCGTAAATTTATGCGCTACTTCTGCTGGTCCGCTGCCTTCCCGGCCGAAGAAAAGTTGTCATCGCCAGTAGCAGCCGGAGCGGCAGCAGCAGCAGCAGCACCTGGGGCAACGCATACCGTAAATCAATTAAGGCAGAGGCGCACGGAACGCAATGGTAACGCACCATAAAGTCCTAATTAAATTTTCATAACGATGATAGGCGCCTGTCGGTTCGGCCGAGCACCTATCAGCTTGTCGCGGCCTGTTTCCGGTTATGTAGAGCTATTTGCTCGTTATTAGCACCGTGTTTCAGTGTCCCAAAACGCTGGTGTTGCCCTGGCCACTGGCAAATGGCTACCGGGACGGTGCGGATGCGGTGTATCGGGCGATTGCAGTCGTCCGGGACCCGTCGTCGTGACCTTTTTCCGATTTATTAAATAGCCAACCAAGCCTATCGTCCAACGGGTCCCTTTCAAGCGCGGGCTGGACCGAGTCCACCTTCTTGACGATGAAGGTTAATGAAGGAAACCAGCCCGGTGGACAGTGAAGCTGAAAGAACTCAAACGAGGCGTATGAAGGTTTGGACCGTTTTGGGACCGTTCATGTGGGGCTTTTATGCAAATACTGAAGACGTTCCAGACGAGCATCCATCATAAACGGTAATGATGCTCTCATAAAAAGCAATCACCAGTAAAAGGACCAGTTCCAAGAAATTTTTCATTTTTTGCTGAAGAAAAGAAATAGAATATTCTGAATACTTGTACAAGTCTTATATTTGTTGATACAGTAGAAAATTATATTACTTTAAGATTATTTAGTCAAAGAACTCAACTCAATTAGTAACTTCAAATAAAATCAATATATATATATATATATATATATATATATATATATATATATATATATATATATATATATATATATATATATATCTCCCGTCTATCAGATTCGTAATGAATCCATAAAGAGCCGAGTAATTTGATTCTCATTTTTGTCCTTCCAATTTTGTCAGCCAAATGCAGAAGTGCCAAAAACATCTGTAAGCGCTTTTATTTTCATTTACGACATCCAATCCAATCTGTGGCTGTTAATCACGAAACCAGAGGCGACGCTTTTTTACCCCGCGTAACAAGTGGTTTTTGGAGCGCGTCCAAAAGCTCGCCTGCGTTCGTTCGCCAGCCATAAAAGAATCCCAGGCGGAGTGCCAAATTGTGGCTGGCTGCAAGCAGTTTGCAATACTGCTGTGCCCAGCCACCAAAACGGACGACAGACTTGCTTCCGGCTGGCAAAGGCCAATGGCTGGGAGAGAAAATGATAAAGGAAGATATAAATCCACTCGCACCGGACTTTATCCAAGAGTCGTGAAGTAGAAGGTTCATCTATCTTCCAGCTGCTGGCGGTGCTGGAAATCTGAGTCCCAAGTCGTTATGGATTTGCTCAGCGTTTACTGTAGCTGAAAGGGAGCTATTAGTGGTTGAGGTTAGTTAGCAGAACACGCAAAAGCACATTTATCCATATGACGTTTGAAAATCAAACATATTTCAACCCCCAAATTTCGGTCAATTTCCGCTCACGGTACCGCACCAATGGCTAGACCTATTAAAACTATTCCCAACGCTGATGATGAGAAGATCCTGCTTGACCTCGCATTTCAGCCGGGTAGGCTTGCCGGCAAATGAATGTTGCAAGCATTCCATCCGAGTCCCAAGAAGATTCCAACGCAACTGGAACGCCGGTGCCGGTCTTAAGCATTCGTCTGCAAAAGGGCACGTACGGACGGTTGGAGAACTGTTATTAAACTTTGACACTTCCGCGATGAGACCGGCTCCACACGAATTCACGAATTCGCTGCTCGGGTTGATTACTATTTCCTGGCACGGTTACTCTGTCCCGCTCTGTCCCACGATGCCACCGCAATTCTCTTGGCAGCCATTCGGACGAGTACCGAAAATCGGCCAGAATTGGTTTGTTCCTGCCAGCCGCCAGGAGGATGGGAGAACAGGCTGCCGTTCGCTGGCAGAAATTGTGAGGTGAGATGGTGTCGTGTGAACATTTCTGTTTGGGAGGCTTAGGTGATTGGCACCTTACGATCGATCGAACGCGTGTGCGTGTGTGTGTGTGGCTTATGAGAGCGGAAGCTGTTAGTGCCGGTATGGCGTCATGCATGAGTTGAGCTATTTGATGGAAGTAATGACGCGAACGTTCTATCTGTCCTGTGATGGTTGGTGATTGGGAAACTGAAAATCGATTCCACTTGCCGGGAGCGAACGATACACGCTGTGACGGGACGGAGCAGCAATTAAGCTGTAGGTGTTATTTAAAGAAGTGATACTTACACTTTTTGAGCTGCTTCACTGTTTGCGAGTGTACTGAAGCACACTAGAAGAAAACTAGAATGAATCGAAATTTCAAATCTGGGACGCTATTTGAAGTGTACTTCTATTTGAAGTTCTAACGTAATCTTCAAATGGATTTTTTGTTATTGTTTAGGTATAAAGTAATATTGATACAGTTGTTAAGGGATGGACAATACAATTAGACCAATTTAATAACCAATATTCGAATCGATATCAATGTTGAAACTTCTATTAATGAAAATTTAACCGAAATTTTTCCAAAATAATGTGTGAAAATTCAAATTTAAAATAAAAAACTATAAAATTGTTTAATGGCAAACTGGATGCCTTAATCTATGGAAAACATATTTGTTCGAGTTTTAAATTTGATGAATACCCTCATTTTATTGTAGATTATGCTTCTTCTTCTTCCTTGGCACTACAATCTCGAGAGGTCTCGGCCTGCCATTTCTGGCTTTCTGTGACTTAATTTTACCCGTAGTAAAGTAATCAGCCCTACGTACGGGGAAGTGCTCTAGTTAGGATTAGTACTACGGCCCTACCGTGTGAAAACTGGCGCCGTTATCGTTTCTGCCACTGGTCCACTCCAGAGTATGTTTAGACCATCTTTTGTTGCAAATGACATAGTAGTACTCAGGAGCGGATGCTTAATAGTTCGAACTGTTCCTTAATTGTTAATGTTTACGCTTAGACGTCAAATCTACTTGACGAAAGCTAGTTTCGTCAAGTTTATGATACATGAAATATTTCAAGGATACAGTGAGTAGGGATGAGTGTCGCTCGCGTGGGGGACACTCATAAGAAAGTTTATAAATAGAGCAGAAAACATAATTAAAACTTTCTTCGAATATGGAATCTGAATACGACGCTTGGTAACTATTGCAACACACATCGATCCAAACTCCGCGAAATCTTAGTTAAATTTATCCAAAATCTTTAATTAAAATAAAAAAAAAGGACGTTTCAATATTATAATATCATTTTCCAGTAATATTCTATTATTGATATGAGGATTTCAAATGACGTTTGCAAAGTTTAGCATACTCAATCGAAAATTAAGTGGCATGAGACTTCTTATATTATTTTTTGTTTAATCATGAAGGAAGGTCTGGGCGTATTGTTTAAAACGACACTATAAAACGAATACAGTTCACGATAGTTTGGAGTGGAAATTCGTGGTGGTGATGGTTGCCAAGGTCGGTAGCGTGTGTGGGCATCACATCACGTCAGTGCTTGGGGGAGAGTCCTTTTCATGCTTCTCCATGGTTATATAGAGGATATCCAGAGTTCCTCCTGCACTCTACTGTTGTCTGCTGTTGAAAGTCGTTTGTCTTCTAACTTTGACTTAATCTGAATTGCTCAATTTTAAGAAGTGCTATTAAAATATAACATAAGACCAGCCGAGAATATTTATTTTTGATTCCATTAATATACCTTATTTGATTTAAAGCTTCATAAAACAAATCTATACTGTATTCAATTAAAATACTAGATATCTGCGTAGATTTTGAATAAGTGACAACTTCTAAATTCACTTTAAACAACAACCTTTTTTTTGAGTTGCAGAAAATCTATGAAAAAAATTCAAATATAAAATGTTGACACCATGTACGTATGTTTGTAGAAAGATATATCTGCACAGAAATAGCAGCAGTGAAACAGGACATTATCCAAAAGATTTTTTCTCACTGTTTTACATTCAACCTTTTTTCTTTCGTATTCTCCTTACTTACTTACTATTCTTATCTGATTATTTTAAACGCTTTCTTTGCTTCCCTTGAAGGCTATCTATTTACACTTTAGATGTAATTTAAATTAGTTTGTTTTCATACTTATTATTATTTCTGCTTAGCTAAATCTATTATTATTGGTTGTTTCATATTAGTTTTTTAGTTGTTTCAAATTTACAATGCAATATGCAATTTATTTATGCAATAATAGCATTTATTAAATTATCAGTTTTATATTTGTCTCTATAAGTTTACAAATAAGTCCGTCCGTCCGACTAGCCAAGTATTAAAGTTTATTTTTACCTTATGTTTTTGTTTATTATTGTCTGATAAAGCTTAAGACCATAAGGTTACTAAAAAAACTTTTTAAATCTTTAGCACTATTATTTAAACATCTGGAAAATCCCTTGATGCCAACATCTATGGATGCTGGTCTTTATATGAAGCTCTTAGATTTTTTTAGTCTGTAAAAATTACTTTCGATACATTCCCTTTTTGGCAATGACTGATATTCCTCAAATATATAAATTAAATCGTTTCAGGAAGCAGAATCTATTTCTTTTGTATTGTCGATAACTTAAACAAACTGACTTTACGCTCAACAATCTACCCATTCACTAATCGTTGCATCAAACCACTTGTTCTTATCTTCTTACAGATTTTTAATGGTGTTCACATGTTTGGCCTTAAGTGTCTTCTCAACTATTCAGGAATACGAGGAACAAGCAATCGCCATCTTATTCGTCATGGAGATTATAGTAGTAATATGGTTCTCGATCGAGTTCTTCCTAAGGTACGTATGTCTTCCAACAGCATAACAACACACACCCGCTAGCCACAGCACAATAAACAAATGGTTGATAAAGCAGAAACAAACGTACACAGAAAAAGACACACAGGACGAAAGTTCATCCCGTCACCCGACCGCACACACAAACGTACCCGGCGGTACAAAGAACGATAAGCAGTTTATCATGTGTCGGGCAAGAACGACACAGCTTGGTTGGTCTTGTTCCCATGCTCCACGGTGACGCTGCATGACGTTCCTTCATTTGTCTGCGCCATTGATCACACTGACGTGCACCGGAAATTATATACGCATTGCCGTTATGCGACAGTGGCAAAGTGTATCCGGGCACGCCGGCTCACGTGTGTGCGAGACTCGACCCGCTGCCGTTCGCATTATGATGACGGACGGTTTTGGAGATGGTTTACGTGAGAAGTTTTAAAGTTCGTGCAGTCGTTCGTGGGTGGAGCGGTGTTCGTTTCGTTTGTCGTGTCTGTTCCCGCTTTTAAAAAAGCGCATCCTCTTATTGTTTCGTGACGCAAACGGATGGGATCAACATACACTAGTTCCTCGTGATTCCTGGCTATGGAAATGTTATTCCAACTTGTTTTTTCCCTGGTGTTTATAAATCAAACCGTTCCGATTGCTGTCAGTTGGCGAACGGGGCGAAGCTTTCTGTCTGCAAAATCCCGCGGATCGTGCATCTATCAATCAACCATTTGCTCAAAATGCACGGAAATCCATTAAATCATGTTTTCCTCACCTGCTCGCATCCGCAAGCGCATCGCTCGAAGTCCGCTGCAACGAGCTGCAGTCACGTTTATTGAATGCCCGCACGCTACAGAGGTGTTTATGTCGGACTTAACATTCAGCATTAACACCCCGCTTGAACGATGGGTGCAAATTGAGGTTATATCTTAATCGATTTCTGGCCGGCCACGTTTGCTCCCGGGGAGGTGTGGCGCGTACTGTATGTTCCTGTGAGCGTTGGTAATTTACAGCTTAGAAGCCACCACTTCCGGGCTAATGGCAGGACACGCAAACGCCCGAGCTCGTGACGTGTGTGGCTTTTGGTGCAGATGTCAAGTACCTTAAAGATGCAGTGTACACACCACCACCGGTGGTTGACTTCATTTCCTGCCCCGGCCATCTTTGATGGCCGTTTTGGGGTGGCTCGAGGCGTCCTATCGTTGCGATACCGGCGCTGAGTATCCGAGTCCTGCGGTTGACCCGAAGGATTATCCCAACTGCCAGTCCCGATATCCCCGGGGGCTGATTGATTGATGATTGATACGTTCAATTAACCGTTCGAGCATGGCGGGATCGCTGTTTGGATTCGCTCAATTTCGAACAACGAACGCGTACAGTGCTGATGGTGGCCGGGTTTCCGTCCTCTGGAAAGTTTCTCAGTTCTCTGTGTGTGAGTGTGAGTGTGTGTGTGTAAGGGAGTCGGTTTTTCGATTGCGTGTTCGCGGTACGTGTTACCGAGGTCAATCGGCGGCGCTGTGTTCGGGAAGATATTGGCAGTGGCATTGGTAGCAGGGACGGCGGGTCCATGTTATCGCGACGATGGGGACGCCTGGTCTTTCAGGACGCGGCGTTACATAACCGTCGTTGGTTGGGATCGGGTTTTCTTGTGGCGCTTGTGCTTCGCGGGCACATGGTTGTGGGATGGAAACAGGTTTTTTTTCACCTTCACTTAATTAGAGCACATTTATCGAGCGGGACGTGTGCTTGCTAATGGGGCCAAAATGGTTCGATGATTGGGAGCGGAATTAAGTTTAGCGATTTTCCACCGGGAATGGGTGAATCGATCAATAAATTGACAATTTTTAAAGTGATGTTTTATAAGGTTGTACCTTGCGAGCAGCGGTATTTTTGTTGAAAATAACAGGAACATATTTTAATGGATTTTTATTTCGGAAATAGCTTTAACAAGACCCGTATAACTATTTTTCCATGTATAGTTACCGTAGTTTGAACAAGTTTGAAATGAATGAAGATACTCTTCTTACAACTCTTTCGTTTGTTCTTCAAAATGCAATGGTTTTTAATGCAGAATCTCACCAGTTATTTACATTTTATTCACATACTGTAGAATAAATAATAACTCAAAATACTAACGAAGCATAAATAATCGAGATATTATCCACTGTCAACAGTGGTTTCCAAAGAAGATTCATATCCCTTTTCTGTACCTCCCGGCTGTAAAGCTATAAAGCTCTTCCCCTTGCATAATTCACCCGAAAACCACGCACATTTGGCTGCCTCTAAATTACTAATGTGTAATTTCGCAACCCCAGATAATCTCGTTTTATTTGATTGCCTTGGAAAATTTTGCATACTTCCTCGCCCATCCACATTCCCAAAGATCGCGTTCACACCACTGCTCGAATGCTTCAATTAGTGACACATAATTACAACCATTACTCTTTCGCTGCTAGCCCCATTGGTTTGGCGGTTCCGTTATCCTGTCGATGCGTTGTTGTGCGTATGGTGCGCTTTTTCCTCCGGGAGGTTTTCCGGCAAAGGGTTGAAAGCTAATTTCGAATGCATCCCCTTTTCTTTTCTAATGTAGACATTACCAGGGGTTTTTTTTTAGCAGCAGCATTGCGGATCATAAATTTTGCTCGAGCAACGGCGGGTCCAAAGTTGGTGGGCCGTTGCTTTTCCAATTACACCGGTGACAACAACCAATTTAATTAAACCACGCACCGCCACCCCCTCACACCAGCGAAGGGCCACCGGACACATTTGTTTAAAATTTAAATTTAACATAAATATGCTTTTAATTGGAACGCTCTCCATTCGCTCACTTTCAGCCACAGTCACTTACATTGTCTCTTGTTTCACTCTCTCTCTCTCTTTCTCTCCATTTCACAGACTTTGGTCATCAGGATGCCGTTCGCGTTATCAAGGAGCAGTGGGAAGGCTGAAGTTTTTAAAAAGGCCTTTTTGTATCATAGGTACGTATGCTGGCGCACACGCGTGTGCCGTTGGGTTGATTTAACTTTCGAATAATTTTTTTCTCGTTTCGCGTTTTTACTACCCTCCAATACAGATATAGTAACGATAGCCGCCTCCATAGTGGTGCTCGTCATGGGAACATCCGGGCAGGTGTTTGCCACCAGTGCGCTTCGAGGGCTCCGCTTTTTCCAAATCCTGCGCATGGTGCGCATGGATCGGCGTGGCGGCACCTGGAAACTGCTCGGGAGTGTCGTCTACGCTCACAGACAGGTAAGTCCTACTGTTTGATCTTTCCACGGCCAGTGTGATGCGTCGGTCCTCCAACTCTTGAAACGTGAAGTATAAACAGCTTGCGCCATCATTCGCAGGAGCACACTTCGGTTTTGTTTGCGCGAAAAAAAGGGAAAATCCTTAGCCAATGGTGCCCGCGGTGCACAAGGGAAATCCTGTAAATGTGGGTTCGATTTCCTATTATTTGTCTCTCTCTCTCTCTCTCTCTCTCTCTCTCTCGAAGCTGACCACTTGCCAGCTGGGTAGTGTATGGGCTTTTGAAGTAGAACTCAAGTTCGAACGACAACTCGATGAAGAATATCGATTTCTTTGTTGAAAGAGCGAAGAAGAAAAGGAAAGGAAGCCGAACAATCCCCTCCACAAATTTTCCACCCTGTTGCACGACACAAGGCCGCCGAGTCGTTCTTTTTCTCGGAAATGTCCTTGCAGTACAATAAGAAGAGCCCCGTACGGCTTGACTCCGCTGCCGTTCTTTTGCCCACCTTCCCCCTTTTATTGCTATTTATTGGACGTACGAGAAAATGGCAAACTCGTCGTCCGTCCGGGTCATTCCGGGGATTGCTGTTAAGGGTGACAGAAAATGGACCAACGGAAGAAACAGCTCCAGCTAACGTAACGTAAACGGATGACAGCAAAATGTGAGATTGCACGCATGATTGCATACACACAGGCGCGTACGAATCGAACTTCGATTTGTGGAAAAAGGTTGCTACTTTGCTGGGCACTCTGGCACCATTTTACTGCCATTTCGTATGGAGTTGTTGCCGTTGACATTCATCCCATACCGTTTTCTTTTGAGGGGACAGCGAGAAAAAATGGGTCGGCTCCGTTTTTTGGGGTTTCCTTTTCTTTTCTTTAAAAGCCGTACCGATGGGACTAGATTTTCCGCGCTTTCGGTATTATTTGTATTTTCACTGGATGGGAAAAGGAGCAGGGCAGGGTAGGAACAGACAGGATACGTGTAAACCGGGATCAAATGGCATTGGGGATGAGTTCCACTGGAACCGTAACGGTTCGAGTCACGGTACGGCACTTGGACAAGGATTCGATTTGCTGTGAATCCGACGGTCCATAGTGGCCTTTTGATGACGTCAAACGTATCGTACTGGTTGTGGTGAACCAAGACGATCAGAGCAAAGAATCGGTGGAAAGAATATCATCCTTCGTCCATCAGAGAGACCATCAGTCTCGGTGGAGTAGCAGCAAGTGCAGTGAGCTGGAACAGTGTGTCATACATGTCATCTTTACTTCTGGGGTCTGATTATCCCGGCAGGCATCAGGAGACAACATCAGGGATCAGTATGGGGGCAGAAATCGAAGATGATGTTTGATTTTACTCTTCCACTTTGCACTCCTTCAACCGAGCCGTTATGATTGTTAAGGGCTAATGAGGGAGAATCGATGATAGAAGCAGCAATTTCCACCCGATCTTTCTCTCTATATGTCTCATGTGAAATAGAAGGGTGATTTGTAAATGTAATGTGGCCAACGTAATTGTAGCTTAAAATGAACAAGCCTTTTCCGTGGAGCGGATGCCGAGGTTTTAGTAGAGCGCTCAGGCCAGCCGTTTTCCCGTGCTCACAAGTGCCACAACAATTTACTCATAATAACAATAATCGTGCATAATTTAGCGCAACCGAAGGTGGGACGGGTGGTAGGGCGCGCAGGTAAACATGCCGGCAGCTTCCGCTTGAATGAAAATTATTAATGATCGTGTTAGCAACTGAGCCACCAGGCGCCTCCATCGACCGACTGACATTTGCGTCGTTTTTCACCTCGGCAACGGCTCCCCCCTTTTCAAGCGTTCGGTTGTTCAGATTGTACGGTTGGGTTTCGAAAATGGGTTTCGGTTGATGAACGCCAGCAACACACTCTTATGTACGCACACAACGCCGAGGGTTTTCAAGGGTACCCGCCATTCATCATTTTTCACCGAAGCAGATAACTCGTAATGTCAGGCATGTTCCGTGAGTGAACACTTACAGCGATCCCTCCTCAACTATCCTTGCCATTCCACTCTCGTTCCCCGACAGCGCATTACAGCATCACACAAACACAAGGCTTGTAGTTGTCGGAAAGAACAAAAGCCGAACTGAACGGAAACTTTATCGCCAAAAACCCTTTTTCCCTAAAACTTACTAAAACCTCTGCTCTGTTTATGTTTCTGTTGTGCTCTTGTTGGCGCTTGAGCTTCGGAGAGCGGGAGCTTGAGGATTTTTCTTGTAAAGCACACCGACACAAACGATCAGCGTCCGGCAGAACAGTGAAGTTGTCTGGTGGCGAAGTTTTGGACCGTAGCCCGCCCGGTAGCAGTCATGCTCGCGGCATTGTAGTGCAAATTATAATCGCTTTTTCCACTGTCGGACAAACTTATCGTACACAACTTTACAAAAGCGGTGCCAGTATCGATGGACAGGATGGGCAAGATGCTGTTAGACAAAGGAGCTTTTTTGCAAAGAAAAAAGAAGAGATTTATAGAGAGGGGAAGAGAGAGAGAGAGCGCAGGAAAACGGGAAGAACCAATGAAACCCCTTCCGGACATCCGGCCAGAGTGGTGAGTAAAGGAACGGGTTCTCTTCATCAGACCACATGGGAAAATGTTCCTCTAACTTTGGCTCTTTCTAACCCTAAAACATCCACAGCGCTGTAAGCACACATATTTACCAACTGCAAATATCCTGCTTGTTTGCATGAGTGTGTTCAACGTATAGGAACTCCCCCACATGCTGGACAGCCCGAAAAATGGTTTAGAAAAAAAAACAAGCTGGAGGAAAATAAAATCATTTAATTTCATAACCCTTCTGATTTATGCGGCCATTAAATCCAGGACCAGTCGTGGCACTTTTTCATGATGCTATCAGTCGAATTACGGTCGCCATTCGGGGCGGTATGAAAATATCATTGCCCGGTTCGTTCCTAGCGAATGACCAACAACGAAGCCATATTCAAACCACAAACGTGCTTGCTGGGCAAAGTGGTCATGCGAAGGGGCGCTTTTTTTATTTGCTCGTGTGAAAATATCCCAAAATTCGCTTCCAGGGTTTGAGAGCTATTTCAAGCTGAATACTAAATAAAATCTTCTAATGACAGTATTTTCTATTTTAAATGTTTCCAAAAATGCATTATTCAGATTTTGTGTTATCTTTAAATTAATCAAGAGGAATTCAAGATGGATTCAGCTAGGTTTTTTTTCTTATTTATTGTGACGTTTAACGGCTTCAATTATGTTTGCTGTTTAAAAGACAACCCAACCCCTCGTTCGGCTTAGGAATTAAATTTTTCCTAGCTTAGATCTCAAAATAAGATCACTGTGCTTATAAAAAAAAACTCAAGATCCTAGATTTAATGCATAGATGTCAGGGCTGGGGATCGAATCCCATCCAGGCCACCTCCCCAAACGCAGGACTGACTATGGCACTACGGGCAAAATCAAGGGACAGGAAGCCTGTAACAGTAGGTCCTTCCGAGATTTTAGTGCCAAAAAAGAAGAAAGAGATGTCAGGTTTGCCTATACCGATGTTTCCGACACTCCATCTCAATTTGATCTGTGGTGACGGCTAAAACAGATATTACGGGTCGTCCGGTGCCATTCTCATTACATGACCAGCTCACAGGAGCCTGGTGAATTCTATTCGCTCCAAGAATAAGACGAATGAGACAGTTCTGAGAGTTCACATACACATACAAGCCGATAAAAGCCTACTGAGCGCGTTTCTCTCGATCGCTGCTTAGAGGGTCTAATTGTGTGAGTTGTCTTAGAGGAGTATGTCAGTATTGGGAACTTTCTTTCTTTTCAAGTTGCCTTAGGCAGTAGTGTGACAGGTCTTCAGCTAACATCTTTTCACCAATCTCAATATTTTCGTTGTTAGGTGAAGTTTCGGACAACTTCGTTATCATCTATTCACACATCACTCCCGAGTGAATCTATATTTGTTAGAAAGACCGTTGGTGATTCTTCCATCATTTCGGGTTTCGCCTTGTTTATTTCTGATCCAAGGTTTTGTCCTATCTAGCTTGGTATGCTAGGCTTGTACTCCAAATATGCCTAATGCCTCGCTGGCTTTACACTGACTTTAGAGTAATCGAAAAGATGATAAGTGTGAAGTCTCTACTACGAAGTTTTCTTATGAGTTTTCTAAATGCTCTTTGCTTAATTTGAACAAATCGGCATCCGTAGCACACGGAATTCAACTAAATTTAGGAGGTAGGCCATAGGACATCAAATGATACAACTTTATTCATTTTTCCATCTCTTAACGTAGCTGTTTTACACACTATTTTTAGAAAACATTTAATTTCTGTTTGAATATTCTTATATTGTCCAAAAACATGACAACCCCGAACACTTCAAATACCAAGAAACCCTGTTTGACGCTTGTTTTCCTCCCTTGTTTGCACATTAGAAAGCCTTTCGTTATGGGTA
The DNA here is from genome assembly GCF_013141755.1 of Anopheles stephensi. Lineage (NCBI taxonomy): Eukaryota > Metazoa > Arthropoda > Insecta > Diptera > Culicidae > Anopheles > Anopheles stephensi. Next base: position 31,840,482 of record NC_050203.1, on the reverse strand, counting down.
CCGTAATGATATAAATCATATCCTCGATCCTTATCGTGATGGAAAATTTATGTTTTGAATCGTATCAATAATCGTTAAAAAAGTTATTGCTTTGCTCTTCAAAAATGAGCCCATTTCTTCGGTGCTACGAAAGTAATATGTTGACCATACAATCCTTTACACTTGAGCACAGGGACTGCTTTATTACCACCATCGCACCAAGAGATACCTCCTCAACTCTAGATCGATATATTTTAATTTGCTTGCTGATGGTTAGCAAATACCAGTAGCGCCAGTAATTTCGCTTCACTAAATCTTCTAATAGTGGCACCGAACATATTCAATTACACACCAATAAGCGTCTACTGGCAACGGTTCTTCATTGGGATGCGGCCCCGTACGCAGCAATCTGCTGCAAGACTTCATTAAGATAATGGTCCGGTGTCCTCTGTGTGTGTGTGTGTGTCAACAAATGTGTGAGCGCGTGTACCAAAGCGTATGTGAATGTGTTGCTGCTGCTTCCGAAATGCAACGCGGTCTTGTACACTCGACGCTGCGTTACCTGTTGGTTCCGATTCGAATGTGATTTCCATCGGAATGTGTATGTGTTGCGGCTGTTGCCACCAGCCCAACTCCAACCAGTTTCCTGTATTTCCACGCTCTGCGGAAGTTTTACCCGGCTGCACTTAATTTCAAATACATTTGCTTGTTTTCCGTGCCACTGATAATCCGGTTTCCGATTCGCTTTCGACCGGTATGGGTATTAACTCAGGGGTTGGGAACCGGGTGTAGCTGGAGAGAAACAGGACGAGCGGGCAAAAAGTGTAACAATATTTCATTTAACTTTCATAATTGTTTCCATTCCTGTCGCTTCCTCGACGGTGTGGTGTGAAGCCAGCCGACCAGCCAGCTCAGCGCCACGATTGTCCGGGGCTGACGGGCACACCAGTTGGCACAGAATGCTTCGTTGTTCCGTCTTTGCTCGTTCGGTGAAGCTCTACTGTACTTGTGCATGCGATGTGCTTGCAGTCGGGTTGTGCTGCTACTGCTGCTAAACAAAGCGAAATTAATGAAGAATGATTGTGTTCGTATGGAAAATCGCCACCACCATTGCCGCGTGTCGGGACAGGTGACCGTGTTTACCGTGCATCCTGGTATGTGCTTTGGAGGAAGTTCAACCGAGAGTCCCTCGGCTGGCAGGCAGGCGACTAGGGGAAAGATAAAATGGTCCGGGTTTTATATAAAGTGGTCTTAAATGTTCTCCGCTCTCTCTTTTATCTACCTTTGCAGCAAATGGTTTTGTTGCTGAAGATCGTTCTATTTCATTCATAAGCTCCGGGATGCTATCTACTCAAGGCAATGGAGCTTTAACAGGGTTACTCTTACTTGGTTGAGGACAAATTTGGTAAGCTTATCGAGCTATCAAATTTAAATTATAATATTTTCTCTGAATCTACAGATAATTTTTCAAACTTGAAACTAGTACAAAAAAAAAAACAATACTCAAGTGAAAAATATAAAGCAATAATTATAAATTCGCTCACCATCGAAATGCGACCCTGCCATCGGCCGCACACTTAATGCCCGCTGCCCAAGCAAAATGTTTTGCCGCGGCATGGTGAACATTGCGAATTTATGTTGCTGCCTTCGCTTCCACCCGAATTGGATTAGTACTCTCCAACAGCCGGCGTTATCGGCACTGGGGCAGCGACAACGATTCGTAGTTAAACTCTGCTTCGCCAACGCCACACCCGGGAGCGACCAGGCGAGAACAATGCGAAGGATTAAATTCCAATTAATAATCCCCAAAAACATGGCCAACTACTTTCACACACTGCCTGTGTGTGCCTTTCCTTTCACAAACACACTTCTCTCTGCACGGATAGACGATATTCGAGAAACCGTTTAATCACGTGAGCCACGGAACTGGGAAGCCCATCCACTCAGAAAAATCCGCTTGCCAAACGGTTCCCATTGTTGTGGGAAGTTAATTGGAATAAAACATATTTTAATCTGCCTGCACAGTAGCTTAACGGTGAGAGTGTTGAGTAAGCAAAATGTACCGAAGCATACCGAACCGCAGTGGCAGTGTAAGAATGGAATAACAAAAGCAGATCAAAATGCATACAGACTGGTTTCTGAAACTAATGATAGTAAACGAGTTCGAATCGATTGTTTGAATTTAATTAATATTAACTGTAGTAGCTCATGAATGAATAAATTTCATAAAGCGGAATTAAACATTGGCGAAACCCTTTTTTCCTGCTGTGTGCTCTCAATTAAAAGAGAGCAAACTGGCAACAGAAAGCAACAATTGCAATTCATTTTTGTTTAAAAATGATTCCCAACCTTGGAGCACAATCCAGAGTTGAGAAGATCATTTTCATTAAGCCAAATAGCCGATGTCTATCGTGATAAGAAGATGGTGGCTTTTGGGCCTGTGAGTTGAAAGCGAGGATTTATTCAATTGCAATTGCACCCATAAACGTTGACAGCAGATGACTATCTCGGCAACAATTAGAGCTGCTTGCTCGGTTCTACTGTCGGAGATTAGTTTGTTTGTTCAATTAGATAAGAATGTCAAGAGTTTTTGCTTTAATCGTTATTGATGTATCGAGTGGTCCCCTGCACTAATAATGCTGCATCTGAGATAAACGAGCTGTTAATTGGATAATGAACTTATGGTGGGAATAATGATTGCAATTGAGTTGGCGATTGAAGAGAGTGGTAGCGATTGGTATAAAACGATGTGATAGCGTTTAATTGCCATTTCAATGATGGAAAAATGAGTTGCTCTTGACATCATTGTAAGAAGAAGAAACATCATACGAGAAGGGTTCTGGTTTTGTAGATAACGTATTTAAACTATCATCAGTAGAAAATTGTTCAGTTCGGTGGTTTTTAGAACCAGAACAACGGTCACCTGTGATGAGATAGTCTCTAATAGGCAAGACATGGCACCACTTCCTATCGAGACAATCTCCTGACATTCAGGGCTCTCCAGCCCAGCTAAGAGTAAAACCATGTCAATACTTAATTGGCTTTAGGTAATATCAAGAATTGGAACCAAAAAGGTTTGAGCAACTTATTTCAACCGATTAGATTCGATTGAGTTATTATTATTCGCAAGTCTAAATAAATTTTAAATTCAAAATCCAGCTCTACTACAACATACTACTTCAAAAGAGTTATTTAAATGAAAATAGACTAAGAAAAAATCACACTTTATTGAGATATAGCACTCTCTGATGCAGGTAAATCCATTCCAATTGCCGGTCGTGGAATTGTGAGATTGAAGTCGTAAAGAAGGTGTTCGTAAAATATTTGTCTTTCTTTTTGTTATTTTAAACTTTAAAATAGTCTGTAAAATATGTTTTAAGCCACTTTCCCCGTCTGATTCATCCTCCTGAATAAGTTAACTTTAATTTCATACTTAATCACCTTGATGATAATATGGCTCTTTTGATAGAACTTCCAAATCATTTTAAAATTGTTGAAACAAACCAACTTTTTTAATTGTATATTATTGTAAAATCAACGGACTGCACACCCTACATGAAGCCTTTATTAAAAACTTAATAGTTAAAAAGCTTAAGAGTCCGTCCTTCTAGGAAGGTTCGCATGGAGTTTAAAAAGCAGCGCAGGGCATGTTCGGTCGGTGACGATTATTATCATAGTTATATTCATCGGGCGACAAAGGTAGAAAGGTTGGTAGATGCGACAAAGGCGCCCGTCTTCACACGACAGGACTAGACTTCAAATCTCATCCGGGCCGTTCTCCCTATAGTGAGGACTGACTATCCAACTATGCGGTATCAATAAGTTTCGTAATCCAGGAATGGCAGGCAAGACCTTAAAAGGTCGAAAGACCAAGAAAGAGAGAGGGAGAGATAGACGAAGAACGGGATCAAATGCACCGAAACGGGTTAGGCGATCCTCTGCTTTGAGCAACGTCTTCAGACCAAGCAGCCCGATTTTGAGCCCAGAGAGTAGCCAAAAACGCACAGCGATCGTCGTAGTGCTCTTGATGAACCCTCTATAAGCTTTGAAGTTTGTTTAGCTGAGCATAAATTCGTGCCAAATTATTTTGAATTGTAGCAGACGCTTCCTAACTACTCTATATTCATATAATTGAGTATTGGCATATGAAATGAACATTAAAACAAGAACAAAACTCCGTACGTAACGTACAACTCGCCATTGCTAAACATGAGCGAAAGGTCATACAGAGAAATAAAGAAAATTAAAGAGATAGAGATGCATTAGCAACATTTAAAACAAAGTGTAATCTATTCAGGATCAAGAGGTATTTTTAAATTATATTCTCTTTCGCTCTCTTCTTGGCCTAACAACCTCTTAGGTTATGGCTTAGTAGCCTTAACGATACCACGTAGTTGGACAGTCAGTCCTCACTACAGGAGAACGGATCGAATGGGATTTGAACCTAGGCTCTGCCGTGTAAAGACTGTTGTCGCGTCTACCACCGAGCCGCCCCTAACTGATTATATTACAATCTATTTTTCTTTCTTCAAAACTTTTTGCAAATCTTTACGACGAGTTGGAAAGAAAAAAAAAGGAATAGATTCAACCCCCTTTACTTTACTAGTTCTTCTCAAAACCCCCATCTATAGTTAACCTTCATAGTACCAAAGTTGATGGATGTAGAAAACACAGGTAGAGGTTTGCCAATACTTTCTATATTTCAATTTCGATTACCCATTAGATATGACAATATTAGACATTAGACAATATTCAATTTAACATAATTCGCAAGATAAGAGATAAACTTGTACTAAGTTTGAAGGCAAAACTGAAACCGAAGATCACAAATCATTCATTTCGTATTTAATTTATCGAACCAATGTGCCATACTTCTCGTCGTAACTCTTCTCGACCTATCTTGGTTATCTTGGCGCCGTATGGTGCGGAAAACGGAGATAACCATTCGCAACCATTCGTCCTTTATCCTTTTCCTAGCACCAAACTCCCTAACTCCTTACCATTACGCCATCGAACGGGAACGCCCCAGTTTAGACGCTTCTCCGTTTAATATTCCAACCTGGCCCAAGGGCTGTTCACGGTTCGTTCTAGATTAATTTTGCTCCACTCAAACGTCCACCCGTGTACCTTCGTATGTGTGTTCTGCCCACTTTATCGGTTGTGTTGCGAATCGGTCACGTGTCCATCGGATTCTTCCTCACCTGTGCTGAGGAAGTTCTCACATGTATGTAAACGGGGGAGGATTTGTATGAATGTGCGGAAGGACTGTGGGCTAACGGACTACCGGGCTAATGCTGAAGCTAATTCCAATTTTACGATATCCTTCTCTGGTTCCCGGCCAGAGAATCCACCAAGCCGGACCCAGCTGGACTCGCACGGGAACGAGTCGAAGTTGTTGGTCACCAGCAACGGCAAACCGCATTATCCTTGGACTCATTTAATTTCCTGTGCCAGCGAAGGACTTTTACACATAATCGTTTTAGCCCGACGTTCGAGTTTGCCTATCCGTAAACTAACTATCTTTCTTTTTGCTCTCTCTCTCTCTCTCTCTCTCTCTCTCTCTCTCTCTCTCTTTCACAGGAATTAATTACAACCTTGTATATAGGGTTTCTGGGCCTTATTTTTGCCTCGTTTTTAGTGTATTTAATGGAGAAGGATGTCAGGGGAACTAAGTTCAGTAACTTTGCTCAAGCGTTGTGGTGGGGTGTGGTAAGTAGAACGATTCCTTCCTTTTTTCTTCGTGTGTGTGCCTTTTTTCAGAGCTTCGGGAGACCTTCAAACGAAATAAAAAACCACCAACAGTCCCGGGAAGATGTTTAAAGCCCTACCCCGAGGGCTTCTTAAGGCGCAGACCACCCGCAGCCATGCAGCTTTTCAATATTCAACGGAAGCAAATTAAATTCTAAATTATAGCACCACGGGAGTGTGCGTGATCCGGCCCCGGGATGAAAGGTGGATGAAAATTGCTTCCAGTGCTTCCATCCTAGCCGGATTTGCCACAGCCCCAGGAACGCATATGTTTAATTTATTCAACAATATAAATATTTCGTTACCCATTTCTCATCGGCCCATTTGAAACGTGGCTAATGAGAAATAGTAAGCCTAAGCATAATTTCTACTTTCTTATCGTTTTATTTCTTCGTTTCTGCTTTCCATGCGGCGCTCATCACAAAAAAACAACCATCGTGTGGGCACGATTGCGGCCAATAAACACACATACGCTGCAACGTAATGCCAGATAACGCTGTGCACGGTCGGGTACGGCGACATGGTGCCGGAGACGTGGCAAGGCAAAATTATAGCGTCGTTCTGCGCCCTGCTAGGCATTTCCTTCTTCGCACTGCCCGCGGTAAGTGTTTATTTATTAATTTTTCTTATTAGTTTACCGGGGATCGTTTGTCTCGGTGGGTAAATCGGTACAAGAAAAATGGGGGGGAGTCCCGGTTGGACGGTCCGTTGCTGGCAGGGAAAGGATTGTTCGGACTTCCGCCTTCCAGCCTAACGCCTGTTAATAGCTGATCGGGGCTATTAATTTTACTTTGTAATGTCTTGTAGCTTCCCGCTGCTGCTACTTGAGACCCGAGGTTGGTTGGGATGCTCACTCGGTACTACGGTGGCATACGACTAAGCCGGTCTGATTTATAGAAGACACCTTTGCGAGAGTATTTTGTGCGTTACGCCGGTTTGGTTGGCCAGTCTACTACACTACTGGTCCGAGGTATAAATCAGTGCCCTTTTGCACATGGAAACTCATCCCTCTGGGGGGTCATTTTCGGTCGGCAACAGTAAGATTACGCAGGGATAAGTTAAAGGGCATCGGTAAAATCGTACGATGCGTACGGATGTGTGGCCCTGAAAAAACAATGTTAGTGTGAACAATGCGTAAATAAAATAACACATCGTTAAAAAATATTTGTACAAAACAATGAAAATTTAACAGCTTTTGAAAAAAGTAGTTTAGGAATCAATTAAAAAGTAGGACAAACTAAGCTTCATGTCTCTAGCTTACCCCTAAAACTATGCAATCGTATGTTTTCTCACTGCTTCCTATCATGTCAGCGACAGTTTTATTAAAGAATGATGAATACGTAGTGAGTGGTTACCAGTGTGTATCGAGATTGAACATCGAGGGAATGTAGACCCAGCCGCTCACATCTAGACTCACTATTGGACAGGCCGGAAGAGGATCAATCGAGGAATTTGGGAACGTTATACCTAGTTGTATTCCTCTGCATCTACTCGTTGCGATGTCATATGATTTCGAACAGTTAGAGCCCATATCACTAATTAGTACTTCAAAGTATACAGAACTGCGCTCGATAGTACAGTAAATCGGAGAATTTCCCGAGCAGCTCATTTAAAGAAACCAAGTGTTTTCCTGGCTTTGGTAACCATTATACAATTGAGAGATGTTAAATCCACTGTTTTGCCATACGTTTAAGTTTTTGCTATGTGTCATACGGTTGAGCAGCACACAAGACTCCAACTTTATTGTGTGATAAATGTGAGAAATCCAGTTCGACTATTAGCCAGCCAACAGTCTTGCTAGCTCTTGCACCTTCAGTTGATGACTTGAGCTATATGATGAGTTCGATACATGTTTATAGATTCATATATGCTACACCGAAATGTACAAGAATAATCTTAATCACTAATAGAAGATGAAAAAAAAAGAAGCTAAGAAACTACTTTAATGAGCAAACACAGGTTTGAAGGCGATTTTGGCAAGTAACGAGGGGAAGTAACGACCCATGAGTAATGACAGATGGTCAAGGATATCGATTTTAAAAAGGATTGCGAATAGAGATCGTTTGACACATTGCAACTTAGGATCAGATCATCCTTCCATATTCTGAACATAATCTAAATTGGTGTATCTCTTGGTGTATCGGTGTATCTCTGAACTCTTCGTCTATGTTTAAAAAGTTGACAAAGAGTTGGAACGAACTTCTTTCGATGCTTGTAATGAAAAATCTTGCAAGATGAGCACATCTTTAAAAAAATGAAGCCTCCAACGTCCCTCAGAAATTTCCCATAGAATATTGCTGCATCTTCAAACGGAGATCATTAATCTATCTTTTTATGGCCAAAACTGTAGACCAGCTTGTTATTATGGTGTCTGACTATCTGAGCAATTATTTTCACAACAACCTTCGCAGACGTCTCAACGAACTGTGGTCTTTTGAAACTAATTTCTTTACATAATCCCAAATAATGAAATTTTGCATCATTTCTACATGTTAATTCCATTCTCAAAATCATAAAAATGTTGTCCGTTTTTATTACTGCAGACCATCACAATTTCATCCCCGCCAAAAGAACCAAAATATTTAAAATGTACCTCGCCCCAAACAACTTTTCCTCCACCTTGTTGCTGCAAACATCAGATGCTCCGCAAGATAGAAGTGTGAATACCGCAAAAATCTGCCTCCCATCAGCACCCATCTCGGCTAGGATGTGAAAATGAAATATTATTACGACATAGACCACTTCCGTCCGGGTCGTAAATTCAATTAGAAGCAATCTGAAAAATGAGTGATTTCTGTCCCGCCGAGGGGTGAAAATGCTGGATGAAGTGAAAGACCGAACGCCTCTCTCAAAAAGAAAAAACTGGAAGAAAACTTCCATCCTTCGCAAAACGCTACCCAAGATTCCCGCCAGAACGAATTTCACTCAAACTACTTCGCCTGACCCTACCGACACGGGGTTTCCAAAAACCAAAGCGAAAGCACCAACAACAAGGGAGAATAAATAAATAAGTTACTGAGAAACTTTGGCACATAAAACGAATGAACTTTTAAGCACGTGCCTTTTGCATTGTGATGGCCGCCAGGGACCGGTTGAGACCGGATCGACCAGGCAACGTGTTCCAACCGACTGCGGAACGGCGGGGGCCCGTCAAAACTTAAACTTGAAAGCCGTTCGGAAGGCGAAAGATTGCTGCTCCCGACATCTTTCATAGACCCGTAGACATCCCGCCCCGGTGCTGCAGTTGCTAGTCCACTGCAGTCTGCTGAGCATCGGTCCCACAACTCTTCCAGGACCTTTCATTTGCTCCCGTCGGTTAACGGGGTACTGTGCTTTAGTCTCCCGAGTGTATAATATTTTTAAAGCACGTCATGCTTGACCCTCACCATGTGAAGAGTGCTCCACCGGTCGAGAGCTCTGGTACAACCTGGTGTTTGAAGTGGGACATCGTCCTCGCACACACACGTGAGGGCAGGAAAGGGAAGAGAAAAAAAAAACATCCAAAGGGGACACTAGTGGCATCTCGAGTCCTGCCAACGACTCTCCAGCCGAGAGGATAAATCTTGCATTCTGACCTCCTTCTTGGAAGTTGGTCTACCTACCTTGGAGCAGAGCACCTTCTTCTTCTTCATCAGTATGTTGGCCTCGGTCGTTTTTTATCGTCGGGTCCGTACCTGACGGTGGATGCAATCATGTTCCACGTTTCCCATGTGACGTGCTGTACTCCGTTCTGGTTCTCCTTTAGCGACGATCCCGTTGGCGAAACACCTGGCCAAGGTTTCGCTGTGCAATTTATGCCAATTATTGTGTGAAAGTTTCCTACACATTCTGTGCTCGATTGTAACCGTGTCGGTGGTGGGTGGGTTTCTACCAGGGTGGTAAATCATTCGACGTGTTCCTTGTAGCACTTGTAACGAGAGCGTAAGGAGCTTTAACTCGGGTGAAAAGGTGGTGAAGAGGATGGAACGAATTAAATGCACTTTAAAATCATTCAGCATGAGTCGTGCAAATAAAGTTGTGCTTAAAGTGCATCAGTTGTTGTTTGTAATATGAGCTCGTTTACTAACGTTTGACAGATGAAAACGTCAACAAATTTCAGGTGACAGAAAAGTGTTTATACTGATGTGTTGAGTTCTCAGCAATTCCTATTCAGCACCATCGTTTACTATGTATCCTTAACTTGGGATAAATATATTTGGTATAGTTGATAAGTTTTTCAGGTCTTAAAGTAGCTACTAACACCTTTGCCTCGTAAAATCACCACCTGAGCACTTTACCGTCTCGTGCATTTGAAACCTAATTAGAACCCTTTCTTGCTCTCAAGCATTACTCCAGAATTAATCCCAGCACACCATACGGTGCACTTGTGATTATTTATGTGCCCGTTTTGTGTCGCGATCCCACGACCTGGACGATACGATCCTCACTCCTGTACCGGCACCACCTGGTTACGGTTGATGTTCATTTAATCATTTCTCGTTCGCCTGTTTGCATCTTTCGCAGGGCATCCTTGGCAGTGGGTTCGCGCTGAAGGTGCAGCAGCAGCAGCGACAGAAGCACATGATCCGACGCCGGCAGCCCGCCGCGACGCTGATACAGTCGCTCTGGAGATGTTACGCCGCCGACGAGCACTCGATGTCCGAGGCGACGTGGAAAATCCACCAAGTACCTTTACCGTCGCCCCCACCATCGTAAGTACTTTCCGTTTCCGGTTGTGCATGCAGCAAAGCCCTTCTCTGTAACTTGCCTTGCCTGTTCTGTCTATCCGTCCGTCCGTCCGTCTGTCCGTCCGTCTGTCTATCCGTAACCTCTGTCTTTCTCTCTCTCTCTCTCTGTTCCTCACTATCTCTCACATACACATTCACATTCTGCAACTCTCTCTCTCTCTCTCTCTCTCTCTCTCTTTCTCGTTCTTACGATGCCATGCACCATGACCATTTTGCACTGAGCTCCTCTTTTACTTAGCACTGCAACGTCAAAGCGTAACAAAAAAAAAACCCCGTCACAGCCTCTTTGCCACAGCCATTTTCCCTGATTCGCTAACCACCTTATCACCGCCACCACCGTGAAGGGGGTGGCCACTCAATCCCTTCACGTCTCGCCTACATCTCATGTGGGGAACCCTACCCTGAAGAACGCTTCGAGAAAGTAGCGCAATTTCTCCGAATGTTTTCTTCTCCATTCTCTCTCATGTTGTTTTACGAGAACAAGTTGCGCCCGTATCCTTTCATCAAGCAGTTCGCCACATTGTGTTGTTTCATCTGAAGCGTTTTCTGAAACACTTGATCGGGACGCCTTGATCACCGCCGTTCCGAACCGTTGACTTAACCTAGTTTTTCTTTCGGGTCCTTTTTTCCCAGTTGAAAATGGACCTATCGCACTTTAAATGATGGAAAGTATTTTATCCAAACCCTCACTTGTTCATCTCATTGTACCATTCGGAGCGTTTGCGAGTGCTCTTGTACATGTTGTTTTCCACTTTCTTTATCAACACTTTCCCCCATTTTTCACTGTCTCTCCCTCTCTCCTTCTCTCTCTCGCATTTTCTCTTGTGCCCAATGCTGAACGTCGTGTGATCGTGTTCGTGTTGTACCGTTTCTGTCTTTGTTTCATTACATTTTTCGGGTTTTTTGTTTCGTTCGTTTATCATCTGTTTTTTTATATCTCGTCTGTACATACCGATGTGATGCCGTTTTCACGTTTCCTATCGATGTTTCTTTCTATTCTGTCCCTTTTTCCTGATCGTCTCGTTTTTTGTTGTGTTTCGATCCACTTCTCCGTACTTTATGTGTGTCTTTTGTGTTTTGTTTTTCCAATACAGTCTTCGATTTATATATTTTCCCTCTAATCGTTCGCTATTACAAATATTTTCAATCAAGTGTTATATATGCTCTCTTACCGTTTGTGATGAACGGATTTTTTTTTGCGCCATACCCATCAAGCCATAAAATGGGCTCCCCGATCGGTGTATTTTCCACCCTCTTGTTACGCAGTTTTCCCGCGGGGGGAGAAACAAAAAAGTATGCTTTATTCATCCCAACTTTTCAACACAATTTTAAGAAAGCAGCCAACAGGGCGAGTGAAAAGTTCTTACCTTCCGATACAAAGCGTTACATCATCTGCCGACTTTAGTTCGCCCTCATTCAATCTTCAGCCCACCCCACCAAGAAACCCCCAGCAGCTTTCTCCCTCGACTAACAGTCACTTCCGTTTCACCCATGTAGCGTGGTGGTAAAATACAAAAAAAAATTTTTTTGTACAATAAAGTAAAGTTCAAGAGAAAATGCTCCACAAAACGCCTACCAAAAAAACCGCTTTTGCCAAACCATTTTCCACCACCTGATTTTACGATGTGATTCTCTTCTTCTGACAGCAAACAGTAACTATCTAGTAGCAACAACAAAAAAACGAAAATGAAATCTGATTATGATTTTTACATATATGTGTGTACGTGTTTTTGATTCGTTTTTACATATATACGTATCTGCATAGAACCGATTACTGGGATATGCTCCTTGAAAGCTTGAATATCCATAGGTAATTTCGTTACTTTACTTTTCTCTCGTGAAATGTTTTCCCAATTTCTTTTTTCCAACTTTTTCACTTGCTCACTCGTACCTTGTACCACTACTACTACTACTACTACTACTACTTTGGGTTTCTTGTTTGTTCTTGGCTCTGTTGTTGGTTTTTGTTACTTTTACTTCGACCGTTTCACCCTCCCGTTTTCTCTCTTCATACTCTCTCTCTCTTTCGCTATCTCTTTTTTCTCGTTTTTGTTTTGTTGACCCTATTGTCGTTCCCAAATTTTTGAACGTAAGTTTAAGAAATTGTTTCATTGCTCGTGATACACATTTCCCTACGACAAGTCGTTTGAGCGTAACGGAAACGATTGACTCCAGAAGTAGAGAAACTGTCTCGTTCGTGTGTTCGTTCCTACCAGGCGGGAAAACTCTCATACAAGCTAAACAGTTGAGAATTTTCCACCGCTTCTGTCTTCTGTCCTCTTCGCTGGTCCATTATTTTCCGTATCGCCTTTTAGTTCGAAGGTGACAAACCAATCGTCGACAACATTGTCCAAGATATCTCTGAAACCTGCTACCATCGCAGTTCCATACTCTTGGACCACGCTTCCTGTATTCTCCCACCGTATTTGCTTCGCTTGCGTCTGACGAGACTTGCCAGCCTTGTAGCTATTAGTTTGCTCCACCATCGCACTTCTAGAACTAACACCCATAAAGAAACACCCCCCCCCCCCCCCCCCCCCGGTACAGCCTTCTTCCAAGGCTTCTTTGTCCCGAATGCCGCCAGCAATCGATTCCCCCAAAATGCCGTGTGCCGACCATGCATCAGGTCATTATGGGTAGTAACGTCTTGGCTCACTGCTTACAGAACTGATTGAGTTACCACCGATCTGCCCATGCTTGCCTGTCCCGTGCGTCTCTTTCATTAGCTTCGTCCATCATCGGTACGAAAACGATCGGATGATTAGGTTAGTGTCAGCAGAAATTGTTCGCCCGGCGTGTCAGTCGAGTATCGATGCCCTCCGGTGGGAGATATCACCCAAAACGGACGGATGTCATTAATTAGGGATATTAGTGGCCGGTTTTGTTTTTTTTTCCCTAACCATCACATCCGGACTGGAATCCCTTTGTGGTGTGGAAGTTTTCGGGTGTGAAGCAGACGAGTTTGCCCGCTTAAATCTGACGTCTCTTGTAACAAATCTCTGCTTCAATTAGGAGTTCTCTGCTCCACTTTAAGTGACATAGCCTTTTCGAAAGTTCTGCACACTTTTAATAACTATTTCCCAACACACACACCTACACATACACATCCTCTACTTTAAGCTTCCCACCTACCGCAGTGATGATAGCCAAAGCTAGCTAGCTCTCTGAATAAAAATTACTAATCGACAATCCCTTACCCACATATCGCGCCCGATTGACCGAAATCACAACTGCCCTTATTCTTTGTGTATTGAAAGCTTTCGTGGTCAAAAAATTTATCTTCTGGCCAGAAGGTGCCCTAGTGCCACGGAAAGGTTGGTTTCCCATAGACAAAAAAAACAATCAAAACGCCAATAACCAATACATATATATATCCCAGTGTCAGTGTATCTCTTCCTGTCTGTGAATGTTTGTGTGCGTGTCTGTGAATTGCTCACTGGTCGTGTCTCGGATGATTGTTGGATTTATTGTTTCCCTTTCTGTTTTCGATTGTTTTCTTTCTATTCGATATACATCAATGTTTGGTTCCTATTTGCTGGTAGCATTGTGTATCTACGTATCCTTCTGCCTGCGTAACGATTGTCGAAGCTGTTGTGTTGTTGTGTGTTTGCGTGTCTCTACTACTACACTGTGGAGCTGTTGTGGATGCTTTCTCCCTTCTCTTTTCTCTCTCTCTTTAACTCTCTCTTTACTGTTTTTGTTTTTGTCTCCTATTTGTTCCCCGTTTCTCTTTCCGTTATCCTTTTGCACTGGTCCAGACTCTTGTAGGCTAATGTCTTGATATTCTCCTCTTTCTATTTGCACTTTCTTATACTATTTATTCACGTTAATTTATTTTTCATAAATTAGTATACAATTATTCACTTGTACTTACTTCCTTGCCATATTTAAAAATATTAGGACAGAATATTCAAGTATAAGAACAACAATTTGTATGAGTAAGGTGAAGCAACGAGAAAGGAATAGTTTCTTGTGAACCTTTCCACCTTGTAAATTTCTCTCTCTTTATGAGCCTTCTATTAAATTACATCAAATTTAAAGAAAAAAAAAGAAAATATATTTTAACATACTCCAACATGGACGCTCAGCGAGGATCCTTCTGTTCTCTGACGCATTGCCACAAACGATTGAATAGGCAAGCCTGGAATTTGCTTAATGAGCTGAAATGAGTTCGATTGACATACTCTAGAGAATCTGCCCACGTGTGTGTTGAATGTTTTATGCCCTGTTCCGGAACATACCACCGGTTTTTGTTGTGAGCAAGCACCCGTCAAACGCATCCGTCATGTCAATCAAACTATGGCTGCCAAGCATTGCTGCCGACTGCCCCGATCGACACATCGCACAAATCAGCAGCCTCAAATGATGTGATTACCCCATTTCAAAAAGTTACTCTACACTCTGCGACCGACAGGAGCCCCCCCCCCCTCCAAAACGAGGTGAACAGGGTGGACACCTCTTTTTTACCCATTTCCTGAAGTGCTGAACGATGCTGTGTGCAAGGGTTGCCGCTATTTACCCGAGTACTTTACGGGGCCTGTTCAAATTTAGTGTTGGCTGCCGATCGCCGGCCTTTCTGCCAACAAAGAAAGAGCGTCCTCTTATCCGGCCAACCGCATCCTCTGAAGCGGGATGGCATCCGAGTAAAGCATGGCAGAGTGTTGGGAAGGGTCGTGAAATATCACAGCCAATGAAAGCACAGACCAGCGGCCGGGATGGAGCATAGCCCAGTTTTATGCCGACCGTGCAGAAACATCAGCACCACGATTCAACATGTCAATCACTGCTAGGATTGAATTATGAATGCGTCTAGCAGCTGATGGCTGGACCCGGTTCGGGCGGATTGATACCGGGTTGCGTATCCGAGTTGGAAGTGGTTCGGCAAACTTTTCCGCAGCGGCATCTTTACGAGCCGAGAATTGCCGGGGCACAAAACCAATATTGGGCCGGATGGTTTGATGCCCAACCGGCCGGGCCCGACCGGATCCAGCGATAGCTTCGGATGGCCATCCGTATCGATATGGGCATATCGGTCCGTTGAGATGGTGTCATTTTATGTGTTTTTTTTTGTTTCTTTGTCCTCTTTTTTCTTGGTTCGTGAGGACAATTTATGCACACACGGCTAGCCGACGACTTTGGGTGAGTTTGGAAACAAAGTTTAAGCAACGTTTGTGGCGTGTAAGCTTTCCCCATCCGGAATGGGGTTCGGTCGGGTGTGTAAAATGTGTAAATGACAGTTGGGGAGTAAAGTTTTCCCTTTGGTAGGGTAATCCAATTGGATCACACAAGACGGTGTGATCGAAAATGGGGGAAACTTTGCAGCATAAAGCGCTTAGCTGTAAGAATTTATTTGCAAGCTGCTCCTGTGGTTTAGTGCAATGGGCTGTTAAAAGACATTGTGGGATGTTGTTTATTGTTAAATATTCCAAGCAAAGTTAATAAATTTTTGAAAGAGTTCTTCAGAATCACTTCGATCAACGCAGTTCAAGCTAAAGGAGATCTCGCTTACAAACAGTCCAGGAATCTCACCAGTCTCTTAGAAAGTAAGATTCATTAAACCAAGTGGATTTTTGGTCCCCAGATCTCTGGGTTTAACCAAGTGGACCCCTGGATAAGCTGTCTTCGTCTTTAAAGCTTGTTTTTTATAGTATTTGAAGCGTAAAAGGCAAAGCCTTTCGAAAAATGAGGTCCCTAGGACGACGATGTACACTAAATTATCTCATATCATGTTAAATGAGACTTGCCAGTCGTGACTCATTGGATTACCAGAAATCTTTGGTTGAAGTAGACTTCTCGATTACGAGTTCTATTAGTTAAAAAATTGGTTGAACTATGAAATCACATGGCAGAAACAGTGTTTTGAAACACGAACTCTTTTGAAACACGAAGTCTTTTGATGGATTCCTTGATTGTGATGCTTCAACAACCAGGCTCTTTCAATTAGGGGATCTGATACTACGAGATCTGATTTTGTAGTTGAAGCTTAGACCGTGATGCCTAGTCAACTGCTTGGTTTTTGAAAGGGTGATATCCCAAGTTCAAAGAAGCTTGTAGAGCTAGCAGGCATCTTCTCCAAGGCTTAATAGTCATCCAAATCTCTTGTTAGATAAAGTCTCCTCAACCACCAGGTCCCTTGATAATAGAGGCTTGGGTCATTTAGTAGAATAGAGTTCGGAGGCTTGTTTGACGAAGTTTCTTGGTGGAGGAAGTGGCGTATCAAGGTCTTTGGAGGCCCCGAGTGGAATATCAGTTAAGGTCCTCTAATTGTGACTCGTTTGTGAGTACAATCAACAGGATCGTACCGAAAAAGGCTCCGAGCAGTCACTTCTTCCGCCCATAGGTTGATCCGTCACTGGGTGAATGCAGTATCCTCCACAATCAGGTCCCTTGGTAATAGTTTGAGTTTCACTGGCCGTGTTTGATGACGATATCTCTGAGTAGATTAGAGGCATGGATCCTTCGACTATTTTCATAACCAATTAAGTATTTTTTTATAAGAATCGAACTTTTTTCGTTCGATAGATTATTCAATCAAATCGAGAGTTGGTCAGGAGGAATAAAATGTTAAAATTATTAAAGGTAGGATTTCATACCTAGTAATTGTATAACATTGAAGGTATTGCTATCTTGCCGTCCAGCATTTTTTCTTATTATCAACAAGTTTTTGACCCAAAATTATGCTTTAATAATAACTCACTAAAACATTACCCTGCAATTTACCAGTTCCATCATTCAAACACAGTAAGAATCACTAAGCGCGAGCTTAAAGTTATTTCAATTTCCATGGCTTTCATCAAACATAATTTCCTCCCCTTACAAGAAGAAGCTCTCGGTTTTTCTCGGAAGCTCTCACAAAACTCCCCCGCGGCCGAAGCTGTAATACAATTGCTCCGATTTCTTTCCCATTAAAGTGTGCTCACCCAGGATCCGGTTGTTAAGCAAATTACTACCGTGCCAACCTCGGCTGCTGGTCAAAATTCGTGTCCAAACAAAAGGATCATTACAGCACAAACAACCACCGGCAGCTTCCTTGCGGGCACAAACACTCAACCACTGGATGGGTATCCCAAGGGGTCCCAGTTGGAGTGGAAAATGTGGGGCTTTGGAAAATCACGTGCACCGTTCGAAACGGAAAGGAAGCAAAATATTTACTTATTCATTTGTTTTGCCCCCAGTTTCATAATAATCCGGTCTGGGTGTGTGTGTGTGCTGGATCTGTTGTGGGCGGTAGCTTTCTGTGTTTTGTTGTTGCCCTCTATTGCAGCCATTTTTGCAAAAACTAAGAAACCATTTCAGGCCTCCGTGCTCCCCATACCCCGGCTGCCCATTCCCGTTTGCTAGAAATGAAGAATTTCAATCAATTTTTCATTCAAGATTTTCTACGGCATAACTTCGTGTGTGAGCGAGACCTCTGCGTGTATTTGAGCAAGGGTAAAGCAGGCAACGTGCTTGGAAGCTTTCACCATTCGACAGCAAAAAAAAACTGGTTCATATTGACCCTCGCAACCCCTTTTGTCTCGGCCTGGGCATTCTTTTAGGTGCCCTACCTTATTTTTCTCGCCGATCCAATCACCATTTGTACCGCCGGGCGTTGGGTCGGGGAACTGGCTGGGCGTTCCAATAACCGGCAACCAGCACCGATGGTAAATTATGTTCATCATAACACAAACAAACGAAGCGCAACAACAGGACCTCCTGATAATGTTTTGATTGCTTTCGACGAGCTGGAGCGGGGTTTGAGCCTGGGAGCCCCGGGATCGGGTTGAGCGCACTGAGTTGAATAATTTAAGCTGTTATGAAAGCGAAACAAAAAAAAAACCCACTTCGAAGTCACAATGCACGCCCCCTCCCCTCCCCCACTGCATGGAAATCATGTTTCCACCGGTCACCGGTGATGTTGACCCCGTTGTAAGTTATCGATTTTCGAACCAGAAGTACGGAATGCACCGAAGTGTCCGCCAGCCATGTCGACAAAATGGCAGCCATCTGATCATATTCAATGGGACAGACACACGCTAGCGTGTGTACAACGTGCGATGGCGCATGTTGCGTCAGCCGTGGCAAAATCCACATCCTGACACTTCTATTAGCGCGAACTGTCACTCCCGATAGTCGCACGGTGCGTGTGATTGCTTGCATAAGCTTGTGTGACGCTCATCACTGGCGGGCAGACCGGTGGCAGACAGTTGCGCATCCAGCCTTGCCACTAAGTGGTGGGCTGCATGATACGGCAATCTAATTTGGAAACACGTAATTAGTGGGAAATTATTTTCTCTCTCGCATCGCTTCCACCCGGTTCCGGTGCTGTGAGACTTCCTTCCGGTGAGCAGCTCGCGTGCGTCGAGTGTGCTCGCGCGCGCCTGTGTAGCAGGGGAAACAAAAGCGCACACCGAAGACAGATAGACAGACAGATAAGAGCAGCCCGGCTGGTTTTGATCCTTAAGATTGCCTACAGAAGATGCTTGTCAACTTCCGGCACCATCGGATGGATGGTGAATTGAATTTCCTCCTACAGGGAAACGCTCAACAGATGGTGGTGCTGGTGGCTGAAAGTGATGCTTTGAAGGGGGAGGGAGGGCTTAGATTTCCTGGAGCACTTTTCCATGCTACGGATAGACTGCTAAATCGCTTGCTAAATGCGTTCTTACGTTTCGAATAATTGTGTTAGTCTTTTACAACTAATCGTGTTGGTCTGGAAGCGAGAAACAGTGGAATGAACGGTTTCCGGTTTGCTTCAACATCTCTGGCTCGGTGCTTTCAACCGAGCAGTGTTTTGTGTTGGGTGTAATCGAAACACGAAAGCTCTTGGAATTGCTTTGTAAAGCGTGTTTGGTCGTAAAACGTGTTCAAAATGGTGATTTATTCGAATTTTTATCACGGGCAACAGTTTTTTTTTTGTTTCGGTCATCTTCCCTTTTATTTGAAAATCCGAAACTGTTCCATGCGCGGTCGCATAATAATCGATTTAAGCTAAGCTCAATGATTGTTATGGTAATGCAACCAGCAATCCTGGAAAATGTTTGAAAATACACTTCATAGAACCATCCGTGACCTGGTAGAATATTTACCGAATCCTATTGAATACAGTGGCACTTCAAGCGATTGTTTGCAATTGAAATTTATCGTTGGAGAGCGGTGCTAGTACGATTTACTAGAATAGGTAGCATTTTTTTTTGTTGCTATATTATTCGTCCAATGAATTTCCAGCTTTTGTTCGTTCTTTTCGATAGCTTTCAAATCAACGTTCAACGTCAACGGTGTTAGTTCGTGGTTAGTTTTGTTCTTTTTTCTTACAAATATTTCGAAAGTTAATTTTTTATTTTTTTAAAGGTGAGGTTAGTATTTAAATAGCAAAGTAAGTTTGACCACACAAAAGCAAACAAGAAAATATTCATCGAAAATAAATATCAAATATGATTTTATCTTTGCATTATGAAACAAACTGATATTTTAATACACTAATTTCGATTAGGGCCCGAATTATGAATGTCGAATTTTTAATGGTAAAAATTATCACATTGGTTTTCCCAAGATTTTTTCCTCGGTTCTACTGTCTAAAAATCATGGAATTTTCAAAATATCCACAATGTAAACATAACTTAACGACCTTATAAAATTGGAATTGCTGTTTTGTCAGAGATGTGCGATGGTTCGAAGGATGTGTTTTTTATAAATTTTCAATAAAAATTACTTAATGGGAAGAATTTTGGTCTTTCCATTTGAAATAGTCAAGGACAAAAAATCTTATTGTTTGTTATGGTAAAATATATGAAAAATTTAACCATAGCTTCTAAAGAACTCAAAAATGGTTCAAAATCTTACCGATGTTTTTTTGTGTTTTATTGCCTTTAAGCTACCGAGAAAAAAAACCTTACTTACGAAGTGGAGTAAGAACTAGATTTTCAACACATTAATATGGAGAGGAAATACTTGACAAAAGCTTCTACAGTATATGTTGGAATTAGGAATATTTACGAACATGACTTTTTTGAATTATGAATGAATTATAGGTAGGAAACTAAGATTAGGTACTAAACACTGAACTGCTCGACTGTCACAAAAACTGCATAAACTACTCGAATTGTTTGTTTATTTACTTTTAAATTATGACTGTGCATGTGTGGAGAGACTACTCGAATTAATGTATAGATTTTATTTTATGTACAAACGAATCTACAGTTGCAAACCGTCATTATCATTGGATCGTCATATCATAGCTGCATTTTCACGATCTCACGCTTGGATGAACGATTTAACCCTCGAACAAGTTTTTCTATTGGATAAGAAAAAATAGACAAAAATGAACACATTTTAATTATATTTCCAATATTATGGGTACCAATTTACCTGTTCTGACCGTATATACAAAAATAGTAGTTTAAATTTAAGTCCTATGTGATGGCGACTTAAAATTACACAGGATACATATTTTTATCCTCCAATTGAGTCAATCATACCCGGAACGTACAAGGCATTCGATGTTCATTTTATTTTGAACACCTGTCCTACCATACCATATACTCCAGGCGTGACTAGCAAAGTGTAAAGGAAGAAAAACACTATCCTTCGTACCTTCGAGCGATGGAAGTGTTTTAATTGAATCTATCCCAACCAACGGGCCACTATCCATTTGCCGTTACCGCCATCCATCTTGCCCGCTATTATTTGCTCAGTGCAAGTGCAACCGACCGAGCGACCGATCAGGAGGAAGGCACATTCCAGCAATAAACTTCCCACGAGGACGTGCTGTCGGGACATGTGTGAAAAGTTGAATTGAGTTTTTCCGTCCCGTCCCGTATCGGCTACCAATTTGATGCGTGATGAATTTTCCCGACTTTCCAAGCGCCGGCAACGGAACTGCTGCTGGCCACTGCTACGGGAACTAGGGAAATGGAACATAAATTGTGCCAGCTGCTTTTTATGGCTAAGCAATCGATTGCCGCTTTTGTTTTTTTTTTTTTTTTTGCCGTTCACCCGTTCGATGCAGCTCAGCTGCAGTAGGATGCAGTTTGGAGCACTATTCTTTCTTGGTAGTAGAGCACACATACACACATTCCAACCAGCTTAATGTGTTTTTCTCCATCGGACGCAAGGGTGGCATTGAATTAATGGGCACGCTATTTAACAAAACCGTACCCACCGAGTGGAGCCGCGTGCAGGAATTTCGGGGGAGAAAAACAGTTGAATTTATTCTCTTGCAAGCGTGGCTTCGGCTTTCTTCAGTCCGATCGCATCAAGCAGAAAGTGCGATAAAACACACAAGACGTTGCATTTCCTTGTGGCGCAGGCGACACAATCGTCAACACTTGGCAACAGAAACTGTCAACAGCATTATTTGATCGTTTCCGCTTCAATTTGTTAGAGTGGTTCGTTAGCCAAACGCGAAATCCCTCACGAGCACCGGCGGCGGTGGCCACGAACGCACGAACGAATTCCACTGTAATTGCATCATAATGAGATGCGCGCGATGGCGTGGTTGGGCGGTGTTGGGTGAGGATAATTTGTATGCCAATCCATCCACCCTGGTAGCCTGGTTTCGTGGCAGCCCGCTTTTTTTGTGTCCACCTCATGCCGCATGTGCAAAATTAAAAAAGAACCCATCTCATGGTCCACCCGGCCGTCAGCGGAACCATGCCACAAAATGTAAAGGGAAAATTGGGGGGAGGCTTTTCACAATGGCGGAGGAAATGGGTTGGGTTTGTGGTCCATCATCATTTCATGGCTGCTGACTTTATTAAGCGGCGAGCGGTTTTGCTCCGGTTTGTCTTCGGCTGCAAAAGCATTTAAAATAATTCAAACAAACCGCCGCCATCCGTTGATTTTTCCGAGGTTTTCCATCTCCATTCGTTTTCGGGTGCCATTCTCCCACACCCCCGTCCCTACGGTCGGCATTTCTTCGCACAAACCAGACGCTCTTAAGTGAGTGCCAGTAAAATAGATAAAGCCAAATAATGGACGCAGTTTGCAGTGCCGATGGTGGTTGCCTCGTCCGTTTTGTGTTTCCCTAGCACTTTTATCGCCCGATTTTCCTCCACCGTTTTGGGGTTTTGGGGTTTGGGGTTGAACAAATTTTATCTCGCCTTGCCTGCGGTTGTAGTCGGAGAAGATGCTCAGAAATTAAAGGAGAGTAGTGTGTTTTTTTTTCTCTCTTCGGTGCAGGAGTGTATGTAATTTCGAATGCTTGTTCTTCGATGATAATTATGGGTTTTGCTTAATCAACTCCACTACATTATGCTGCTCATTACCATTACGATGCTGACCTTTGCAGAACGAGAGTGAATAATGGTATTTTCTGTTATGTTGTTGAGAGCTGTACAGATGGAGAATTTTTATAAATGTATAATGAGGATGATTGTCTGCGTTTCATATATTGAGAGACTAGGAATTTGGAACAGTAATTAAAAACTGGATGGTGTATATCATAAATATAAGGCGTTCAATGTAATGTAAAGATCCACTCCGTTTGATTTCTAAATAATAATCCTACGCAATTGTGATGATTCCTTAAAGCTTTTTGAGATCGTATTTTAAATTATTACAAAAATAAGAGAGAGGTCTCTGAAATTTAAGGAGACTTTTAAAAATGGCGATGGTAATTTTCTGTTACAAATTCAAAATAGTCCATTTTTCTATTGAGATTTGCTTGGCCATTTCTTTCACAGAGCAATATAAGAGGTTAAATTTTCTTGTCTAATCTACCTCTTAGGTTAATGCCTGCCATATCCGGCTTAGTAATCTTAATGAAAGATACTATTTAGCTGGATAATCAGTCCTCACTACGGTCCGGATGGGATCTGAACCCCAGTGTCCTGCCGTGTGAAGATTGTTGCCTCTGTCACCTATACCACCAGGACGCACTTAATCAAATATGAATCTTAGTATCATAATTTGAAAAACAATAGCATGGTAATATCTCCCTAATTTTCAAATTTATTTGTTTACTGTTAGCTTACTGTTATTTATTTGTTAGCATCTACTCGAATAAACGTCTATAGGAAGTTACGAAGCGAACATTCCTTCAAAGCTGAGAAGAATCTAACGCTAGCCAGACTAAGTGACCACGGAAATCTCTTTTCGAGGAACCTTGAGCTGAATCAAGGAAGGGACAGTTTTCAAGGACCCATGAACACTCCTTGCACAAAGAATTCCTTGCCCCTACGTATAAGCAATAAGTCAACGTATACCCATCTTCAATGATAAGTACATTCACTAGAGCTCAACTTTTCCTTCCGTCAGTTACACTAACGCCGCATATCGAGTCTCTGAAACCATTTATTTACCTCTGCTCTTAATGCATTATCGGTTTTCATGCTTTTAAAATATACTTAGCGTCCTTAAAACATAATTTGAATTTAAAATTTACATATCATGTTTGGATTGAAATAAAATTGTTCTTTCAACAGTAAAAGAAAGAATAACAGAATAATTATAACCCTGGAAACAAATAAGTTATTCAATTTGGAAGCCTGAAAGCACAGTGAAAAATCATTTTTTTCATATGACATAGTAATATTATGATTCATGTCTATGTCGTAATGCATTGATTACATGTTCCTTACTTTTTGGTCCGTGTCGAATACCAAATAACCATTTCAACCTGCTATGCTTAAATAAACGAGGCTACAATCTGCAGTCTGCGCAGCTAAATGAAAGGAGTGATTTATCGTTCTGAATAAATTAATATCATTGAACTACATAGTTTAGTAGGAAATGATTATATATGCCCGAAACCAATTCTATAATAAGAGGATTTCATACATAAACATAGTTTTTGTAAACTACGATATGTTTTGACCATGGTAATTCCGTAAAATTGTTCCAAAAATTAATTTAAACAAAGACATTTAAACAGAAACACTGAGTATCTGAGCATTTTCTTTACTCAGTGTTTCTTACTAAACACAATTTTAAATTGAATTAATTTTTCTTCAATTTAAAGAAATCATCAAACATTAGTATTCTCTCAAAGAAACGGCTTTTTCCCACCAACTTTTCAAATCCCACCGTAGGTCACATTTTAAATAATACATCCCATCCACCAACAGTCCGGAGAGCGTGAAAATGGATGCACACTGCAAAAGCAGTCCAACTTTTGCGACACCTCTGGCCAACAATTTAATACCCAGACATAATAATAGTAATAATAACGCGCTATAACACAATCGTCACGACCCGTCGACGGCATGACCCTGTTCTTCCCATACTCAAAACAGACAGAGGCAGAGAAAGAAGAGAAGGGGTGGGAAATTCATTACGCCAAAGTGCACCCACCTTTGCATCGTGCAGACACCCAAAACGACAGCACAAAAAAAAGCATAACACGCTCCGCTTTAATTATAGAACATCAAAAACCCCTGGCGCACCATTAACCTCCGGTGGGCGAGTGGGACCCGACTGTTGCATGCAAATCTGCACTCACCACTGACACTTTTGCATCGTTACGCATCATCTTCCCGGTCTTGCGTTCTTGGGCCTGGCTTGTCCTACGAAGCAATGCAAAAAGAAAGGAATCGTTGGGGGAATTTCTTTCTAACGCACGTTGATTGGTCAGGGTGTGAAAAGTAACCCCCGGCCAGCAGCAAAGACTCTTTCGTTGGCTAGTTTATTAAAATAGTAAAATGATGATGACACACTTTGCTAGCAGGAGGTTTTTGTTTGTTGACCGGCAAGCAAGGCTTGAGGCACAAGTGTTTAAGAACCTTCCCTTCCGAGACTTGCTTTGATGGAAGGCGCACACTCGGAAGAAGTGCATTTAAATTTATCACAAGATGACATGCCTTTGTAACTAGTCTCTTCCTCTCTCTCTGTTTCTCGTTTACTGACGTCCTTCGTCCAACGTTTCTTAACGAGGAAACATAATTTAAAGCATTCCTCTATTTGCATGTCAACCTAGAAGTATGCTCCAATTTTCTACCATCCACACTAGTACGCCATCTCCGTCGTCTTCCATCTATTCATGCTCTCCTGCTGAGTATAGTTCTGGAGAGGCGTTCCTGTCTCCGATCTGACCGTGATTAATTAAATATTTCTACCCTTGAGTGTACAGAACACGAATCGATATGCCGGGGGAACGAATGCTATTGGATATTACCATAGACAAGACTGACCTGTAGGGAACAATAATTAAATTACATTTAAAGCTTTCCCCGAAAGCTATTACAGTTTCGCTCGTTTTTACTCTCCTTTCTTTCGCTAGTATTTTTTTTTCCACTCTTGGCATCTTGTTCAATCTCTCACTCGCTCTCTCTCTCTCGCTCTTTCTCTCACCTGTCTTTGTCCTTATTTCGGTCGGGTGTATCTGGGACTCTTGGCAGCACTAGGTTGCATTAGGTCGTCCCGTCCTGATTCACAGCCCTTAGTACACAGACACTTGGTAGTTGACTCCACCGAAGAGTCTAGCCGATTGCCCTAGTTAACACACACGCTCACCGAAGAACACTTCACTCGAGGTGTGTAGTCCAATTATTAGCTACAGATAAGAGCTATGTACGTCGTAAGTGATTCGTAGATCTTTCCTGTCCTGTCCGTGTTTTGTCTCGTGAACGCCCTAACGAACTCGTTCGTACTTGCTCGTGTGATTAGTTTCTACGTTTCGGTTTTTTGTTTCTTTCCACTTCCGTTTTACTTCTTACCATCTTGTTTCGTCTCTGCATTTGTATTTGTGCAATACTACTACTATTATTACTAAAGTTTTTTTTCGTTAAAAACTATTTTTGAAATCAGTCAGAAATTCTAAACTTTAACTACATCGGGTTAATACCCGGGTTTCCTATTGTGCTCTGATTTTCCACCAACCAACCGACCAACCAACCCACCACCCAACGATCCAACAACCACTCGTTTGGCCCTTCGAACCCACCACAACCGTATCACAGATCAAAGCTGGAGGCAGCAGAGAAACTGGCCGCCTCATCCAGTTCCGCGTAAGTGTGTGCAATGTCCAACAAATTGCAACGGTTTTCCACCGGTGTGTTCTGTGCGCTAGTGTAGTAGTGAAATCCACACGCCCAAACCACAGCCATAACACCTTGGAATTATGCCATTTTCGATCGGACATTAGCTCTATTGCTCCACCGATTAGCGTACACGGAGTTGTGGTTTTTTACTTTGTGTGTGTGTTCGTTTTTTACTTACAGTTTCTAATGGAATGTTTTGTTTTCCTTTTAAATTTAATTTTCTATCACAAGCTTTACTCTTATCGTAGACCGTTTAGCGGATCTTATTGCGATTTCGTTTGTCTTCCCTCACACTGTTGCTAATGCATTCGATGCATTTGGTTTTGCTCTTGGAAGTTGCTCCGATTCGATTGCAGTCGAGGGCTTTCTTTTTTTTGTATTTTCTTAGGGTAGAAGTTTTTCTCGTTCGATTCATTCGGCCCAAGCAATCGAAACTTAACCCGCTGGTTAACTTGTTTTTCTCGAATGGATTTTAAACTCTTTTTGCCAGTTTTGTTTTCGGCCCGCAGTTTCATAATGGTTCTTTTCAATTCAATCGGAATGGCTATAATCTCTTTCGACTGCTTTTTGTTACTATTTTCACACGATATTTTTAGGCGATCGTTTTTTGAAATTGACTATTCTATTCAATTATCCAATTTTTATCGCTACAAAATATACTCGTTAGGATATATTTATATGAAACAATAATGCATACTTTAACGTTTACCACTAGTTTGTTAATAGATGCTCAGCTCTGTAACGCTTCTAGTATGTTTTTCTCTATCATTCTTAACTGTTTGTTCAACTTAGATCGACTGTTTTATGCAAAGGATATAGAGTAAACTGACAATAAATTTAAATCTTTCAGAATAAAATCAACGAAGCGCAATATATGCACCTTTGCATGGGTTTTCAGTTGATAATGTAAAAGCATCGAACCTTTTTTGTAAACGTTTTACTTGAAATGGTAAACAAAGCAGGTTGCCATGGGAACGGCTTCAGACGATAGAGGAATCAATCTCCTTTTATTGTGAAGCTATCAGATGATATTGTAATTGAAGCTTGATGATATTTATCCCCCCGATCCCTGACAGGCCGTGTAAAAATTCATCGGCTTCAATTACAATATCATCTGGCAACTTCATAATAAAAAGTTACTGATTCCCCTGTCATCAGGAGTCCTGAAATCTGAACTGAAAACCCCTGCAAATTAAAGAGATTTACCTGGTTTGCATTAAATTTAAATAATTATAAAAACACACACAAGGAAGTTCTTACATCCCTGGAAAAGCTCGGCTCACCTTTCACTGCGACTAATTCCCTTTCATTAAATTATAATGTCAGCCCGACCCTTCCGTCAGAGCCAAAGCTGTAAATGACTGTGAACCTGCTCGTAAATTGTGCACGCCACGTTACCACTTGTCGGGACGTATCTGTTTGGGTGAAAGTTCGTGTCTTGATTTTCGGAAAAGTGTGTCCCGTCGTCCGTCCGTTGCATCCATTGTTGCCGGTTGGAAAATGCTCATCGTCTCCCTCGTGGGAAGCGTGTGCATTAGTGTACAGTGCTGTTAACATGTGTACCCGGGGTTGCCGTTTGTAGTCGGACTTTCGCTCCCTTATTTTATTCCAATGCGCTCGACAGCCATGCTTCCGTTTCCGTCCCCTTTAAGCCGCACAAAGTTGAGCATTCCATTCTCATTCCTTTGTGAATTGCACACACACACAAACACACTCGTCCAACATGAGCATGCCAAAGCTGCAAGAAAAAACGAGCTTTTCCATCTCGCTTTACGCCCTACGGTCGCCAACCTTCCTTGAGACGACCATCGTAATTGTCACCATATGCAAATGCGATGAAGTTATAACGAAAGGAAACTATCACTCTCCGGCGGCTTACCTCCCCCTTTTCCGGGTGGGAAGCTTATCCCCACCTCCCCTGTATGCGCCTCACCATCGTGCCGAGAAGGGCTGACCGGTTGGATCAACAGACGAGGCCAACTTGTCTCTGGGGCCGGGCTTTTATTTCCATTATTTCCGTGTCACGTAGATCTACTTCAAGCCAAACGCTGCTTGGCAGTCGGGGTGTTCACCATAGCGTTCATAGCGTTTGTTTGGGGCTGGACTTTGTAGTGCTGCTCTTTCTGTGTGTGTGTGTGTGTGCAAGGCAGGAACTATCCATTCTTTAGCAATATGCTGGAAGCTGCGAATTATGTTCGAAGCAGTTATTTGGCATCAGCATTTTTTCGCCCGACTGTTATCAGAGCGATTAATTCTATGGCACGATAAAAGACGAGGTTTTCACCCATGGCCTTCAAGTGAAAAACTTTCACCACTCAAAAGAAATTGTATAAACTGTGAATAGCTTCTTAATCCACCGGCTTTGCTGCAATAGATTTGCTTACTTGTTTGACTATTGAAAATATTTGCTTGATCTTTCTTAACATCTGCTCTGCTGTAAAAGTTGAAGTTAAAGTTTTGCGCTTTCGCTTCATTCGTCTAGCTCTAAACTTAATCAATTATTTTTCCACTTATACATTCTTATTCACGTGAATTTCCTATACGAGATTCTCTCCGTTGGTTTGATTTATTTTTCAAACAAAGTTCAACTTTGGTTCCTTCTAACGTATGCATTTTAAAAAAATAGACTTACTCCAAGGATTTTGCTAATATGTCTCCTTTAATTAGCAATCAACCCACGTATCGGTTTACTTTTGTAATATGTTTTATGCTTTTTAAATTCGGTTTTGTCCAGAATATCATGCCGCATCACAGATGCTTTCAGTCTTACAATATCTTCTGATTACTGGAGAACGAAGAGAATATTAAATTGAATAGAAAATTTGGCTACTTTGCAGTGCTGTAAGACACTTCTAGAGCAGCAGACATTATTGAGGAAGCTAAGGCTTTTTTTGCCTGATGATTTGAATGTTTTACAACTTACGTCTAGGGTTGGAAGCATGTAGTAGAGTTCGAACGATGAAAGTATTTTTGAGATCCTCCATATCTTTTCCTGAGCTGAAGTGGCATGTGACTGTCACTGAAAAAACGCAGTTGAAGATCTCCAGTAATTTTGAACCCAAGATCTGATCACCAAAGCTCAGAAAAATATTTTGTAACACCAAGGACTATTTTGCTCGAGGTATTGGAAAATTACATTGGGATTGGGAAATATTATGTTCGAAAATTTTTTCTTGAACCTGAATGTTTGTTGGACGCTTCTGAATGTATTCGAGCTAAATTTAATCCGTAGAGTTTTCAGCTGTAGTTAAATTTTTGTCACCGTGTAAAATAAGTCTATTGTTTTAATGCATACGTTATACCAGAAAAAAGTATGATGCAGCTCATGTTTCTTAAGGTCCATTTACTTATTTTATATATTTGGTTTGTACGACAATTTCTTTCTTTTACTTTATATTTATTTCATTGCCAACTTTTTTTTATTTCAAGACTGTTTGAAGTCTTTTTTCGCCTTTTTTTTGTTTTCAATGGTTTTTACATTTGTCATCCCCTGTCTAACGTCTTCTTATTTCTATTGCTTAATTTTTCTTTAATTTCTTAAACTTTTGTACTTTAACGAAAAATTTTCATATTTTACACTCTTTTCAAATCCCTTCCTTGCACACAAATCATACCCACTGGTTTTGCGTTCTACCGTCGTTACTTTCTCCCCCCCCCCCCCCCCCTTTTACACCATATTATTCTTCACAGCTACTGCTTATTTTTAATTTATCTTTTATTTTCTCTTTATTTTCCATATGTTTTTTTTCTTCATTTCTACATGTTACTGTTTCCTGCTTGTTTGTTGTGCCTGCTCAATATTGCAAAAACCGTCAATGCCATTCGATCAATCAACACACCATTGCCATGCTACACGTGCTCGTGCATACACACACACACACATACAAAACACCGACTGTTCAAAATATCATGACTGTCGCCTGTCGCTGGGTCACCCACATCTGCCGTCCGACCTCATCAAAACGCACGCATGCCGCTTGTACATAAACATTTGCTGCAATCATCACATCGGGCTGACACACATCGAATGTGCCACATCCGTCCACCACACCTGAACCGGACCGGAAACGCTGGCATGCGTTACAACAACGTCAACTACGGGGCGCTGGAATTTGGAAATTCGACGCGAATTTCTGTTTCGCACCCGATCGATTGCTACAAACTAAAAATCCGTTTCAATGGACCGACCGGAAACCGGATCACGTGATCATGTCCTTGCCGCTCTCTCACAATCATCATCATCATCATCGCATCTCCATCATCGCACCGTGGACTGAACGGCGTTCATCAATATTCACGGCGGAAATTCACATGACGTTGGTTTTATTTTCATTACTTTTTATCACATCGATCGATGAATTATTACCATAACTGTTGGGAAATCGTTGCATTTCGGCTTCCTGTTTTTTTGTTTGTTTGCCCTCTCCCCATTTCGTTTGCTCCTCCTTCATTTTGTGCCACACAACTGTCAACACTGTCCCCGCTCACCATGCAATTTATTCCTTTTTTTTCTATTTTCGTTGCATTTTAATGCTTGCAAATCTGCGCCACTCGCTGCATAATCGTAATCAATTTTACGAAACTCATTTTTTTTTAACAAAAACACTCACACATTTTTAACGCTACCGGCACTTGCTGGTGTGTGGCTTTATGGTGCATCCGCTAAAAAATTCTATCTGTCTCTTACGCTCGCTCGCTCGCTCTCTCTGATCTCTCTGTCCGACTGTTGCGCACTCTCTCTCTCTCTTTGGCTGCCATTTTGCCTTTATGTGCCTGACTGTGCCTGTTCGGTGAATGAATAACCCATTTTTTCAATAATCCGTATACGTGTGCGTGTATGTGTTTCTGTTGTTTTCTCTTTTTTTCTTAACTTTTGTTACCGTTGTTCCTATCCATTTCGGTTTGATGTTGATTGTTTATTTTTTGCTCATTCTTGGAATTGTTTGTTTGGTTTACCGCGCTCGCTTTCGTGGTCTTCGAATGTGGGCGCGTGGATCAAATGTCAATCCATGAAATGGGTTTTGTCACACGATATATAAATGTATAACCTTGCTCACCACAATACTACTACTACTACTACTACCACTACTACTACACGTGCCTCTCTTTACTCGTACCGTGCCTCTCTCGTACTCGCCACCCAACAACACTCTGCTCGAAATCACTTCAACACACACACACGCGCAAAAACACACACGACCACACGCAACACGGACCTATTTCCATCAACAAAAACATCGAAAAGTGCTGATAGCAATGGACTTAATCATAAATCACTTATTAGGCGGGCGTCATCGAGCTTCAAGCACAACGCATCGTTCGTCGCCCGGCTGCCCACGATCCGGCGGCACAAGAGCCAATCGCTGCACTCGCCCGGCAACCCGAAACCCCCGAGCGGTGGCAGTGGCCGGACCGGCCGATGTCCTCGCGTGACCGACATCAACGCTTCCTCGGAAAATCTCGGTAAGTGCCAATCGCCCCGGGACTGGATAACCTCCGGTGTTTTGTTTTGTGTTCTTCTGTGTGCCCATCGGTAACATTTCCCTTATACCTCCTCGATTATCATACCCCCTTTCCCCATTCGTAGCCTGTAAGTCTCCCTCTCTCTGTGTGTGTGTGTGTCTGTGTCTGTCGATAATCTCAATGTGGCAAT
The DNA here is from genome assembly GCF_013141755.1 of Anopheles stephensi. Lineage (NCBI taxonomy): Eukaryota > Metazoa > Arthropoda > Insecta > Diptera > Culicidae > Anopheles > Anopheles stephensi. Next base: position 31,808,419 of record NC_050203.1, on the reverse strand, counting down.
ATGTGTTTTGTATTTTTATTTAATTTTTATCATCGCTTACGTATTCTTTGTTGGTGGGACTTGTTTGATTTTTGTTTGCCATTCGCACACTCATTTTCATTACTGGTTTTTTTTTTGGTGCTCAAGTGACATTCCGCCCTTGGTCTATGGGGTGCGTGTAAGCCATATTTGATGTTTCGACCTCCTCCTTTAACATAGTTTAAACACCCAAAGCACTAGCTCTAGAAACGGTCATTCGAGTGGTCTTTTTAATTTGTCCATCACTGTATGCTATCATCACTTCATTATCATCGTATGTTATGCTTCCCCCATCCTGTATTATCTTCATTTATTTTTCGTGTTACATAAACTAAAAGGCTACCTCACTAACGTTAGCTTCAGGGTTAGCTTAAAAAACGTACCAGTAAAACACACACATGAAACAATCTCCTGTTCGGGAGAGATGTCCTGTTGAATGCTTGCAAACATGAGTCAGATTTTGATGGTTCGGATTTTAGTTTACATCTTTCATGTCACACATACACACTTCATTTATACATTTAAAAAGAACACTACATCTCAAGTACATCAAACTGCACCAGTGTAAGTTGGTAACGTTATATTTTTTCATAGTGTCGCACTCTATCTCTCTCTTTTTTACACTCACCTTCATAATGTCTCTGTTTATAAACAGCCCAGATACTGCAGTGGTAAAGAGATTTTTCAGCTTTTTACTTCCTTCTAAGCTTTACAGGCTTTACTCTGCGCGTGGTTTTCAAATTTCCGTTTGTTTTTTGCTGAAACTGCTGCTACCGCTGCTGATTAAGGCAAATGAAGGCAAACGTTTGATCTGAGTGTACTCGTCACATATACAGCGAACAGGTTTTCGTTTTTTTCACTAAGCTTAATTTTTAAAACTCTCCCAGCTGTGATTTTGACACACACAGAAAAACAGACCGAACATATTGCCTTGCTACCGAAATTTTGAATTCCGTTTTATATATTCCGTTCAGAATCCCTTTCACAAACATGACCGTCACACGCCCATTTCACTCACAAACTCATTCGAAATGCATTTTTTTATTTTATATCGCATTTTCTGCATTGTTTATGATTTTCCAATTCGTGCAATTTGCATGTCCCAAAACAGTGTGTACGAAAAGGGCACAGATTTCGATGCACCTTCCCGCATGTACCGCCCTGTACGGCTCATCTTTTGTACCACAGCAGAAGTTTGCTCTCCGTAGCTCGTGCCGTATCATGCCTTGAAGCATAGTGGAACTCCATTTTGTACCGTAGTAGCGCAAACGCACATCACTGGTACTCACCAACCCCACCCCACTCGCCACCAACTTTATCTTCCGCTAAATTGAAAACATTCTTTCAGAACGGAACACGGCCCCGTACAACAAGGCAAGGGAATTGTTTACCTTCATTTTCATCTTTCTCCTCTTCTCTTTCTCTCTTTCTCTCTCTCTCTTTCTCTCTCTTTATCTCTTTATCTTATCACTACTATGCTGTGCGTCGGGTTTGTCTTTTACTTTGTGCGTTTTTATCATAATTTCTGTTTTGTTCCCATTTTCTTATTACGCTCTGCGACACGCGCACGGGACAAACGAAAACTGCTACTGCTACTACTTAAATACGAAACATTACCAACATCTTCGCGCAACACCGTTGAAAAACTACAAAAACACCACGCTTTCAAAATGGCATTGGACATCAAAACGGACGGTCGGGTAAACGTTCGGTTGCTAAAAAACCTGACCGTTCATTCAAAATTCTTATTCAACGTATCCTGCAAACGCCCCAAACGTTTCATCGTAATCTTTCTCTTGTCCGCTGTGCTTCGCTTACTCCATGCCATGACATGACATGCTGGTAACAATAATGGCCACACAACGCCATACTGCGGGGGACACCTCACAACGGAACATGCTCCGAACTTCGAAAACTTTAAATCCGAAAAAACCCCTGAAACAATGCTCTCCTCTCTCTCTCTCTCTCTCTCTTATTTATGCACACACAAACACACCTTTTTTCTATATATCTCAACACTCAACGCAAAAACAAAAACAAAAAAAACCCACCCACCAACGGAATCCGCTTCGCAACCCGCTATTCACGCGCAGAAGTGACCAACAATGGTAGACCCATGAACCCAAGTCTCAGCGAAGACTCGGTGGCGGAAACGGCACTGTCCAAGAAAAATTCCGATGGTGAGTTCACGTGCTTTAATGTCAGTTCAGCCTAGTCAAATCAAACCCTAAACCCTTACATTGCATCTCACCACCACCCCTAAAAACCGCCCTTCATTCGCCCCACATCGAACCTACCCTTTAGTCGACATCTCATTTGCTCGCGCCCACCCGGAATGCTCACGTGCGTTCTGGGATTTTAAACTGCTTACACACTCACTCATACAAACAAGCTACTCACACATCCACAACACAGCTAAACACACACTGTCCGATCCTACTCGATCCCATCACCAATGTCCTTTCATGTCCTACTGAGATGGATAGTTTGAATTGTTCTCTTGTTGTTCATTTTTTGTTTTATGTTTTCTTTTTCCTTTTTTTGTTGGTATTTATTTTGTATCGTTCCATCGTTATTCGACGTTAAAGCTAGTTGTGTTTATTTTTTCTATTCCGAGAAGCTTAAAGAAACCTTTACATTAAAGCTTTTACCATTCGCTTTCGTGTTTTTTTTGTTTCCCAGTTTTTATTTTTGTAATCAGAATTTTGCTTCGTTTGCGTATTGTGTTTTCTTGTCCCTTTTATCTTCTTTCTTTTATTAAACGAATTATCCAATCCCTTGTTGTTGTTCCATTTTTCGATGTTTCGAATCCCACTTTGTTACAGTGCTGTTGTACCGACTTATTAATTATTGTTTTCCGTTTACTTTTTCTTTCCAACTTAATGTTACCCTATATTTATTTGTTTTTGATGTTTTTTATTCAGCTCTATGTCGCACGTTTATTGTGATTGTTAAAGCCGTTTTGTCACTTCGAAATGTTGAAGCTTGCTTTCAGCATTTACGTCCATTTTTTTAGAGTGAAGCAGCTAGCCGAGTGTCTTGTTTTGTCTACTGTAATTGTTGTTGCTAAACATTCGTTTTCAATATTTAACCATAACCGTACAGCGTGTAATGTTTTAGCAATGATCGTAAAAAAACCGTATTTGTGTTTAATTGAAAGATAAATGATGTGCTCGTTTTTAAATCATCCTAAAGACAGTTATCTAAAATTAAAAAATAAATATTTTAATATATTACATACTGAAAATGAATTTCACTTAAATTTTATCTGACTTCCCTTAAAATTAAACCATCCAAAGCCCTCAGATACAAGCGATATGATTAAAAGAAGCAGAAGAAGCAGACCAGTTCTTCAAGCTCTGCTCAGCCACATGAAGAAAGCTTCCCAGAGCAAGTGATACTATTTCCATGGAGACTCAGTCTCCTTTCTTCCTCAGACAATCAACCTGTTTCTGGTTGCACGCTTTGTTAGAAGAAAAACTGTGGAGTTATTATTTTCGCTTCCAGTCCGTTTCGTTTTCTGCCCAGTTTTACATATTTGTTTTTCATACATTTTCATTTACCTTTCCTGCTTGACGAAGATAATGCTCTTAAATGTGACCTCGCACGAGCCTGGTGCGCAACGGAACGCACTATGGCAAGAGGCGTCTTTTTGCCTGGATTTTTTCCGCGTACTGCTGAGCAACGGCTTCAAGCAGCATGTCTATGAATGAGCCCTAATTATCTTTGCCCTTTTGTTCTGCGGCGCAGTACGCAACAAAGGCCCAACAACGGCCCCCTGCTCATTGTGTCTGACCGCGGCCAGCCGTTACTGCGGACCGGACCCGCCAACGGCTATTGGTGAAAGGTCAAGCCAACACTGTAGTATCTTCCCTGGAGTTCGAGCACGACACGAGGGAGACTACCTGCCTAAGCATTGCGCTTTTCCCCCCGCATCCTTGGTTTTTGGAGTTTTGGAGTGAAAATTCCCTCAAACTCAGGTCCCTAACAGAACCCGGAGTCTTGGTTTGCTCGCTCGCTACGGTCATGGCTAGAAGGGACTTAGCATCTGCCCTGCGTTCCGAGACTCCTTGCTCCACCAACTCTCCCCACCAACCCTTCTCTCTCACTCTCTCTCTCTCTTCATCTACACTCTCCACTGCTCCAAGGATTGCATACAGCACAGAGCCCTTCTCGTAAATCAAACCTGCGCACAAGATGAATATTACAGACTTGGAAAAAGAAATGCTAAATTTCACCTTCATCATCCACCACTGAAACCACCACTGCAACCACCACTGCCACTACCCCTACCACCCTTTACCAACACCCTCCCTCAACCCGTAGCCCAGTGAGCCCAGTGCCCGGAAGGGTAAAATGCATCCATTCTGATTTATTCCGTTTGTTTCTTTTATTTTTCTTCTCCGCCCTGTCGCCACCTGTGTGCTGTACGATGGTAAATTGAAATATTAAACCAACTGTGTGTTTCTTTAAACCGCCGGAAAAAAACAAAAAAAAACAAAAACTCACGACACATCTCGAATGCTCGAATCCGACTTAACAACAAAAAACCCTCTAAACCTTCTAAAACTCCATATTAATGCACACAAACGCTATCTTTGCTCACCGAAAAACTATTTTTTAAACATCATCATCATTCTTCCGCTTTGAACAATGCACACGCACTTGATAACGCGCCGGACAAACCCGTAGCCGGACTTGAGCTGGCCTCGGTGTCCTCGATTCCGGCCGGCGCAGGTCCACTGGTGGCCACCGGTAACGATCTGGCGATCGGCGGCCGTAGCTTCCTGTCGACCGGTGGCGGCGGCATTGGTGGCCACTTTGGCGGTGGACCATCATCGTCCTCGCGGCGCAGCAGCTTCGTCAGTGGCATTTTCTCCTCGGCGGTACAGCGGCGCGGCAGCGGAAACGAGAGCGCACCCCACACCAACGCTACCGTCGCCCTTAACAGTAATATGTTGCTCAATGACAATACTAGTATTAATCATAAACATGCTACCAAGAGTGTTACTACTACTACTACTAATGCTGCTGCTGCTGCCGCTGCTGTTGCCGATGCTACAACTAGACCCAATGCTACCACTACTACTACTACTACTACTGCTACCACTACTACTTCCTCTGCTGCTGCTCTTGACGCTAGCGAGGCCGCTGCGCACGTGCCCACTATGCTCAGGTTCGGCGGTGCGTCCGCCCTGCCGATCCTACTCTGCGGGCAGCTGCAGAAAGAACTGCTCGTCCAGCAGCATACTAACAGACAATTATCATTTTTCACACAACCAACCATTGACTCGATGAGTTACCATCTGATTAGCACAAACAGTGCGTAATTATCGGTCAAGCCGAGACCTTTGCCATTTAAAATTTGTTTTTTTCTTTTTCGTATAACCCATACTTGCTAAAAACAAACTGATTTGCTCCACTCTCTCTCTCTCTCTCTCGCTCTACTTATCATGTTGTGTACTTGCTCTACCTTTCTCTCACCTATCACTGTCTCACCCTTGTACGCCAGTCACCTGTCATTGTTGTTCGCGCCCTAGGCTGATCACTCGGCACTCGCCTCACTCACTGTTGCGGTGTGATCGCTTTAAACGAAAAAAAACCGATTCCATAAACTCCAGATATACAAAACAAAAGCCTACCATTAGGATGTACTATATACTATCAATAATGCTTTTTGAACAGTACCTTCAATCTATTTTCCATCTCGCTATCGATAATCTTACTGTAAAATCTGCTTTCTTCTTGAGAAGTTTTATTTCATTTGTAATGCCATCCTGTGTAAATAAAAGCGCTCTTGAATTACATTCTCTGTACAGCTAAGGTCTTCTTGGTTTTCTGGCGCCATTTTGTCTAACCTTCGCAAAGCCACACTCTGCACACTAGCAGCAACTTGATAAGATGCAACGAATTAACACCTTTCACACTCAAACCTCTGTTTAGTGCACAGTAGCAGCTTTAGCGATTCGTATGAGCAGATCTCACTGCTACTAAACCCTTTTAAGAGCTTCAAGAGCTATCACTGTACGGGAGACACGCTGTACGAGCTTCCCATTCCAGCATGCACCCGTTAACCTTTCCAATTTGCCTTTTTGCTAATTAATCCGCTTTGACTCCCGGGGGTCGCCAGTTTAATCCACGTCATCACCCGAATGTCGCGCCGTGCACTCACACCTTTTGTAGGTAATAGTCCTTAAACTCTTCGGCACCTGAGACACCAACCCATCTTCTAGTCATTTCGCCATTACGCTATACAAAACTACCCACAGCAAAACTACACAGCAACTACGTTCAAGTGTCGTGTCGTAAATTGGAAAAGTTCACAGTAATCTTCATGCGTGTCGGATGCGTGTTGGTAGCGTATCCTTTTCGGCGAATCCGATTTCACTTCACCTCCGCATGTTCGCTTCTTAATGAGAGATAGTTTACACCTTCTGGCTCACCTTTCCGGTACATTCTTCGACGCTTTCTTCGGGCATCCTAAAGTCGAGCTAATTCTGTAAGCCCCTGATCCCTTTCGGGGAACTCCCTACGGCATCCGATGGCTTGCTGCTGAAGGTTGTCTCGGACTGTCAAAATCCCAAATTTTCCTGTCCACTCTTGGAATGTTGGAAGGCGGCTGACAGCGTTGAGTGTGGTCACCAATTAACGTGGAGCGGTAGCCGGTGTCTAGCCACAGCTGCCATAATGTTGTCGCCGAAAGGTCAAAGCTATCCAAAAGGGTTGAGATTATTGTGGTTATGGGTGTCCTGGTGAACGCATCGTCAACAGCTAATGAAATATAGAGCACATTAATGGGAGGATGAATTACGTCAAGAAATCACTAACCCATAAAGGTCAGCAGAAATGGGCGAGAACTGACTGAGCTGCCAGTGTAAGACTCCCATCCACATGGCGCATTAGGGGAAAGTACTTAGCATAAATCAACTCTTTCGCGTGTGCTTTCCAAACATTCGCTCTAGGGCAAAGCTGCTGATTTACCAAAAAATCTAACCGCCCAAATGTGCCTTACCCGCACCCGCCTATCCTAAATCAATAGCTTCGAGTACAAACTCAAAAATTGAACACATAAAAGACGGGCTACGATTCTCGATGCAAATAGGCACACTTCATGAAGTCACAAAACCGGGGATAGCACACCCAAGATCCTTCCAAACAATGCTTTTGACCATTGAAAAAGTTAAAGCACTTTGCACCAGAAAGGTTTCCAACGGGTTTGTGCCTTTCGCTACGCATCCAATTCAAACGTGTCTAAGGTCAGTTGCTAGATTGTGAAAAGCTGCCGATGTAAGGCTTTTTTCGGGGGTGAAAGTCATCCAGCAGCATCCGTTTTGCGTGAAGAGCATTCCGCCGAGTTAGCTCAGCATGACGCGCCAAAACCCGAAACCGTGGTACCGTGCTATCGGCTAGAAAGGATCTTAATAGATTATTGGAATTCGGTCGGCAAAGCATCGCTCACAGAGCCTTCCCCGTGAAATGAACCAAATCACTCCATTGTTTACCTTGTTTCCGATAAAACAATGGCACGTCTTTCACGCTTCCCAACCCGACGTTCCTAGCTTAGGGATGTCTGCCCCGTCTCTGTGTGTGGCCTTGCTCCGGGGGACGGCTCAGCAATATCTTCATCCTCGGTGGATGCTCGGAACATTGTTAACCATGCAACCATTTCTCCAACCATGGCAAAAAGGGTTTTCTACCCACTGCTGAATAAGCAATTCGGGCTCCATAACCTCTGCGAAAAACCATCACAAGAAGCCACCAGCGTGTTCGGGTTTTGCAAAGTCTCGTCACGGTTCGTCTGAAACCGTCGATTCCACGGCGGTTTCGGCAGGCTCGGCACGTCGTACGCAGTCGGTCATATTTTACAGACGATTTTGCTTGGGCCAGCCGAAAACGTGATTTACAAAACGTGCAATCCGATAGAGGGATGGTGGCATCCACTGCTGACGGTTGCTCCCTCTTCCGCCATGATACTTTAGCAACCCGAGAATTCCTCAAATCTAGACATCAAAAATCGATACTTTCTGGGGTTTCTTTTTTGTTTATTGTAGAAAAAAGTGGCAGCAAAAAAACCCGGTACATAAACAAAAGCCACGGATGTTTTATCGTTCGCCAGACTGCGGGGAGTCCATCAACGTCGAAATGTTTGAGACTTTACGTAAACACTCGACACACCTTCCGCATCGCTCGTGCTGTACTCGTACTTCATATCATCCACGTCAATCACACATACACACACACACACCTCGCCAAGGGTTTGTTGGTAAGCGAAAGGAGCAGTATCATATCATCCGCGTTGACGTTGAGTAGAGTAGTGAAAGCTTCCGGCTAGAGTTAAGCAGTAGATCCTCGCGGGAATTGGTTAGGGGTAGTAAACATAAAAACTCCATCCACCCAAGTCTGCGCCACGGAATTCTCGAACGGTTCTGTTCTCACCAAACAACCACACACACACACGCACCCACACACAGGATATGGTGGTTGACATATCACTTGCACGTTCGAACCGGCCGACGGGTTCTCGGTCACTGTTGTGGACGCAGCGCAGGCACACACTCTTTCTCTTGCATCCTCAACAACACACACACACCCAACCAAAACCTGTGACTAAATCGAGACCGTTTGCAGCCACCACCAACATCACCGCACCACCGGTAAACCGACCGTACCGGCACCCGATACCGATAATTGATCGAATTTCCTCTTCGTTCCCGGTAGCCGCTGGTGACGAGATTGTGTCACAGACTCGACTCGAGGCAGCCGATCCCCAGCAGCCCCAGCAGTATCGGATCGTTCGTTTCAGGACCCCGTTCGTGTCGCTGTTCCGCAGCCGCTCGTCGACGGCATCGACGGCGATTGCTGCGGCAGCGGCCGCCACCGTCGCCGCTTCCGGTAATCATCTCGCAGGTAGGGAAGTCCGCTCGAGAGTTGCATCCAAAACGACCAACAGACATAAAAAAAAACTGAGCGTAATTAACGGCACGGAAGAGAGGGTCCACCATGCATCATGTTCCCGGTCGTACTCCCGGTAATCCACCTTGTGCTAACCTTGTTCTAGAGAGGGAGAATTTGGGCTGTTCGGTATTCACTTCACAAAAAACGTCCTTTTTTTGCACTGTAACTTCAGGTTCGCTCTTCGTAAAAGCTCGTCGTTTAAATGTATCGGCCCGGATCTGTCGTTTTGATATTTTACGATTTTTAATTGAATTATGCAGTGGATCGTTTGGAATATTTTCAGAACGCATAGGAAATTAATAGTTCTAGAGCCCTTGTTTTTTCCGTTTGTTGATCAATAATTCAGAGGAAAGAGATTTTTTTTTCATAACTTCATAAATAGCAAAATCTCTATGCTGTGTGAAATTTTTGTGATAAAAATATTAAGTACAATAAGCCTCAATATTTGTTTTGTTTATTGAGTTTAGTAAAGAGGATGCTTCCTTCCTGATCCCACGATAGGGAGCATGCAAGCCTAGAAGTATGCAATAATGTTACACTGTTCGAGGACTCCATATTTTTTCTCTGAAATGAATTCAAAACTTAAGTGGTTGAAATCAGAACCTGTTTTAACAGTTCTTCTTCTTCTTCTTCCTTGGCACTCGAGAGGTCTCGGCCTGCCATTTCTGGCTTTCTGTGACTTAATTTTACGTACGGGGAGGTGGTCTGGATGGGATTTGAACCCCAACCCTGCCGTGTGAAGACCGGCGCCACGGTCGCCTCGGCCACTGGACCGCCCCGTACAGACCGCCCCGTTTTAAGTATTTTTTTAAACTGAGTTGAATTCTCCTAAAAATTTGAAGGAAAATTCATTTGCTGATTCTTTGCCAGGACAAAGTTTACATTTTTTTAATAAGCTCTTAGTATTTTCATTAATTGAATGTATTGTTTTACGGTTACATTCTATCGTAGTGCAATTTTTTGCTGGGTTCCAGGTAAAAGTCAATACTTGGATTTTTTTTAAATCATAGTACCGCACTGCCACAGAGGAAATGAAGCTTTTGCATACTTTGAGGCGCTGCAATTAAAAAGCAATGTAAAGAGATCACATCACAGCAATGTAAAGAGATCACACCAAGGTATTTCAAGGATTTCAAAAAATTAGCTCATATTTATCAATATATTTTTGTATTCATTTATGGGCAGTTAACTAACATAAATTCGTTCTTCTTGTTTATTCATGATCGTTTAGTTGCTATAAATGCCCTCTACGCTGAATACGTCTAAGCTTGGTTCTAGTTAGTTATGTGCCATTTTGCTCTTCTTAAGGAGGACAAAACATCTGATTTCACTGAAACATTTAGAACGAAACGATCGTCTTCGAGTTCACAGTGCTACCCAATCAAAACTCAGCTGTATAGTGAGCGCTTAGTTCACCGAGGATCACATTCCATCTGGACCTCTTTTCGGTAAAAGTCAAGGCAAGCCACAAATGACAGGTAGAACTCTTTCAAGACTGTAGTGCCAAGAAGAAGACGCTTTGTGAGAATAGAGCACTGTAGGAATAGAACTACTTTGTGAGGACATAGTTTTCTCCTGAAGCATGATGGGGAAGAGCTTCATGGTGAGTCCGAAGTAACATTTTTAAAACCAAAAAGCGAGCTCAGAGGACTCCGTTTTTCAGATGTTGCCCATATATAGCTTAATGCAACGTTAAAGAGTGAGCATCCATGAATGACCGAATCAAAATGTTTTTTTTTCTTACAATCTTAACGAGTTAAGGGTGGAAATATGAACTACCAAATCTTAATGCATTCGGATCTGTGCATAGTTTCATCTCGCAAGGATATTTTCTCCGTAATGAAGGCCACTTCTTAATTATTTGGCACAAACAAGAGTTTAGAGGTACTAAAGTCTTATAACAGTTTTTCTCCTTCCCAATCTTTGTATACTTATAAGGGCTATCTCTTCACCAACACAGTTCGAAACTTTGTAGTATGGCGTGTGATGAAAAACCGTACCTCATCCTCAGCAACATGTTTATTTAGTCAATCACACTCATTCCCCGGGCCACAGTTGGGCCACGATTCTTACCTTCGCAAATAAAACGCGCAACGTGCTTGGAGGTCAGATTTAGAGCATCATCTCTTACATTTACCCGTCCTTCGCAAGATTCGTCATGACCGCAGCTAATATTCGCTTTATTGCCCACGGTCAACATTCGACGGGAACTGGCCAACCTAAGGCAAGAATAAAGCACACAAAAATCATTTCATCACAGTGCGAAACCCGAAAACGGTTCTCACGCTAGCTGTCTTCATGTCGTTGAATCCAGAAGCGTCCCGAGTAATACAAGGGCAAGGAGGAAGAAGTAGCGATGTGATGGTTTGTCGTTAAAAAGCAGGCACGAGCGAGTGTGTACATCCCGCAGCTGCCGTAATCAAAACCGCCCAACTCACGTGGCTAACCGCTAACCGGCATGATGTTTTCTTTACCGGCGGACGAAAAGCAACGTCGTACCTGCTCTGGTCGGGGTATCGTGTCGCTTTTTAATTCAATTTACTCAGTATCCTTCTACCGGAGGCGTTAGGACGAACCAGGATGGCAAACAAAGTCCGGTGATGGGCCGCAACTAAGTGCCGGTCGGAATTGACTGGACGTGCTTGGCAGTTATTTTTATTCGTACCTGGTTGTTTCGCTCTCCACTCCGGATGCCATCGTTCGGCGTCGTCTTCTGTCGGTTCTTTCATCTGGATGATTGGATTCCGTCGGGCCTTCAAGCCTTCAAACTATCCGCATTTGTGGTTTTCTGCTCGGTTCTTCGGGCGAAGGATTTCTTAAAGAAAAAAAGGGAAGGAAATTTAAAAATAAATCCTTCAACTTGCTTTACCACCGAGTAAAGTCTTGTTCTCGTTCCGTTCCGTTTTCATTACCCAAGTTCCTTGTGCTCCACCGTTTCTTGTCGATATCCCGGGTTCCTTCTTGTACTTCGTCTTGTAAGCGTATCTTAACCAAGAATCGTCTGTACGCGTGTTTATGTGCGTGATTATGTGCAATTCTGTGAACTTTTCTAATTTGTTTTATTATAACACCAACACCAACTCGTTTGCTCGTCCCTGCCTTTCCGTTGCATGTTGTAAGTGTGTGACTGTGAAAACAACAACAAGCGAATCAAGATAACACTTGTACATACTGCGCCACCCATATACACCGCCCGGCCAAGCACACTCAATTCTTTCTGCACACTCAATTATGCTATGGCATTTTCCCTGAATTTTCCCAACCTGATTACACACGCGGATGTGCAAACAAATCGAGGCCCCAGTATGGGTGGTATCCCTAGGGAGATAGGCCACCCTCGAATGGGCCCTTTGTTTGTTCACCCCCGGGTCGTATTCGTTGCATGTAGTATCAAAAGTGTAAAAAAGTCTGTACATAAAGTTGCTAAACTATTCAAGAAAACTGTGTGTGTGTGTGCTATACCAGCGCTTTCTGCCCACCTTCTATCTCTATCTCTTGTGCTGTCTGCTCTGTGGCGCTGTATCTCTGCTCTTGGTTTTTATTTCTCTTCATTTTCCCAAACACTTTTTTTGCAACTATATGTGTGCGTGTTTGTGTGCGTATTTTTTCGCTTTAATTGTCTTCTCTCTCTTCAACGCTCTGTTGCCCATTGCTGTCTGTCTGCTGTTTGCTACTGTTTTGCTGTTCACTGCTACAGCTAATGTGTCATGTTTGTGCTGTTTGGTTAGCAGTTTAGTCAAACTTTCACATCAAAAAAAGCAATATGCCTCACACAAAATGGTCACTACAACAACAAAAAAGCCACACTTCCTTCTCAAACTACACACACGCATACACTCACTTAACCAGTACATCGATAGCGCTATCTTGCTGATGTGTGTTCATAGTTACACTCACCCGACAACAGCAACAACAACAGCCCCTCCATTCGATTAACTGTACATTGATCATTTAAATTCGAACTCAAACACAACTACTGAACTAGTGATAGTGTAAGATAACAAACAAATAGAGCCTTCATTTTGAGCAAGTTGATGTAAGAGCTCACTTAAATTCACCTTCTCTTAGAACCTCTCAGCTTCCACAAAGAGCAAAGTCACATAAACACACACTTACTTACCTTCAAACTAGCAGCCCAACTAAACAAAGTACCCGTTTTTAAACCGGCAGTGATAACTTTCAAAAACAACCCACCGTTAGCAACCGAATCACCGTGTGTGTGTGTAAATTTTTGAATACCCGATAGCCGATATCACCTTTTGTACTTCTACTACTATTCAAAGCTACCAAGCTGAACCTTTTTAGTTTCCGCGGGCTGACATCCGGTGCAGCGTCCAACCGTATGGCTCCGAAGGCCTTAAGGGCCGCAACCGTACCGTTTTAGCAGTACAGAATATTAAAAGCAGTGCAAAACGTAATAGCGTGGAGGGTGAGAACAATTTTTGCAACCATTTACTTTGGAGTTTGAAGCAGAAGGAAGAAAATCTCGCGTGAGTTTGAACTTTTCGTAGTAGTTAAGGACCTGGTTTTCCCCGTCTCAATTCTGAAGATTTCTTTCCATAATTTTCTTCTTCTGTCAGGATGTTTCTTGCTTAACCTCGATGGAGTTTGTTCACTTTGACAGTATAGGCATGCCTGCGAGAGACACAAATTAGTCGCCCGGATAGAGTTCTGCCAGCACAACGCTCCGTGAAATTATAGCCGAGCTTCATCCCCACATGGAAACCTTGCCACCGTATAGGAGCTCCGTTTCGAATGCGATCAAGAATTCAATTAAAAGACACATTCACATTGATTTTATTGCAAACCGTGCACAACCGGGCCGAACGGCACCGTTGTGGGATATAACGCCAGGTAGCGACTGTTCGCCGTGGCGTTATGTGTTTCGATTCTGCTTGGCTAGAAACACAGTGATCGTTTCGACGTTTCTTATATGTTACGCTTAATGCTACGGATGACAAAGGCTATTCAATCGTGCTTTCATAACCTTTGGGGCTTCGAGCTTTGAGCTTGATTTTCTAGTTCGTTTCGAGGCAAAGCATTAACTGTAACAGACACGTAACAGGGAGACGATTCTCTTTTTTTGTGAAAGACCTAGTCGCGATATGAAAATAAGAAGGGCGAGAATGAACAAAGAAATTGCCTTGAAATCGTCGTAGAGGTCTTTATGGTGGGATTTTTTTTTTTTTTTGCCGAAAGGGGGCGCTTCAGAATAAAATATTGGGTGTCTAATGACAATTTGGACAGCTGTCATGTACTTAGTGGCCCAATAAAAGTTTTAGTTATTCTAGGCGTTTTTCTGCCGAAAGAGGGCGCTGTCGAGTAGAATATTTAAAGTCTAATATTATCGTTTGACTGCTGTCAAACTGTACTTAGATGCTGTACTTAGAGTCCAAATTATATTCTTGTTGATTTTCGCGATGAGATGGCTCCATCGAATGAAGTGCTATGTGTAGACTATCTTCGTTTGACAACTGTAAAGTATTTAGAGTCCCAATTAAATTCAAGTTATTCCAGACGTTTGTTTTGCTGAAGAAGGGCTCTGCCGGATAAAATTATATGTGTCTAGTATCACCGTTTGAAAGCTGTCATATACTTATTACATTTATTTTTACCCAATTGAATTGAAAATATTCTAGTTGTGCTTTGCCTTGAAAGAGTATCGTGTCATCGTTTGACAGCTGTCATATTCTTAGCAACCTAATTAAATTTTATTTTTTCAACCTGTTTTTTGCCAAAAGAAGGCGCTATCAGATAAAAAAATAAGTGCTGAATGTCATCGTTTGACAGCTGTCATATAGTAAGTCGCCTAATTAAAGTCTAGTTTCGCATTCGCATTGAACCGATTAATTGCAAAATGATAAGAAAAGCAGACACTATCCTGTTCTCGTGTTAAAACAGATAATAAAGAAGCTCCTAACATAATTAGCATAAAGGTCCTTAGCACGCCGTAAATATTCACGAGATTTTCTCCAAATTACCGTACTTTCGATTGTCATTATGCTCGTTCCAGTGCCACCCATACATCAACGTCTGTAAATATGTACAGCGCACCAGGAATAGCCAATTAAGCCATCGGGGAAGATAAACCCAGCAAAAAAAAAAAAACAAAACACGCGCTTCTTCGGAGAATTCTTCCAAGAAAATGATGCGAAAAATGTTCTCACCGCCCCCCCTCCCCCTTCAACAACTTTTCCGTTGATCCTCCCTATTTTCTTGTAAAGCAATAAATTAGACACTAGACCTTATAGACACGTACCTTGTAAGGTTTGCAACTTTCCATAACTCAATTTCTAATTACGATTTCTCTTTCTTCTTCTTCTTCCCCTTCCCACCTTCGAACGCGCAAACGGTTCGAACACAACGTACATGCTCACACCATGAAAAACAAACCCCCTCTCCCCTAAAAAAAAACATACCTTCCTGCCGCCATCTTTACAATCTCGCCACCGTCGTAATCCACGTTCGGCGCTGGTTTTGTGCAACGTGGGTTGGAATTTTGGCGCTGCGGCACTGTTTGTTCAAAATTAATTTTAATCTGCTTGCCCAAAATCCGAAACAACAACAACACGACGGCGGCCGGACACCTGATAACAACGGAAAACGAAAAACAAAACCATCCTCTCGCGGATCTTGCTGACACCGGTTTCTCCGAACGCGAACGGGCGCGGCGTGCGATGCTTGCTGGCCATTCGGTGCAGACGAAGATGAGGAACCGAGATGTGTACAACTAACGAATCAACACAAGGGGGCCATCCGTTTCATCCGAAAGGTAAGTCCCATACCGTTCCAGGATCGCCACCGATCCACCTATTCTTGCACCCGATATACAACATTCCGCAGGCACCGTTTCGGCAGCCGACCATTCGGAAGCGGCCTGCATCACATCCATATTGCTAGAGTTCGCCGGAATTTCGACCAGTGCGATTAATTTACGCACCAGTACCTGTTTCATTTACTCTTCTCGAGTATTGCCGGGAACTGGGGGCGCCTAAAGTTCCCCTCAGGGATTATAAGCCAAATTTGACCATTAGTCCGAAGGGAAAATGCCGGCCTTTATTCGATTTAATTCAATTTCAATAGCGCTCTCAAAAGCTGATCGGAGGTTGCTGAAGCCCGAGCAGCGACTTCCGATTGCACTGTACAGACGTTTATTGCATTTCGTTGCAACACTGAAGGCGAAAACCCGGGAAAACCCATTGAGTTCATGCATCAATGCATGATGCCAGCAGATCAAACGAACCGGTACACGCTTCCAGGTATTAGCATAATTCAATTTGTAATCCACCGCGAACGAGATCCGGTTACATTGAACTTTACGGACGGGAAGAGCATCAGGAGGACACAGGAAACGGAACGGATTCCCACATCCGCGCGATGATATCCAATCGACGATGTATTTCGTTTTCTTTCTTTCTTTATTTCGACTACCAATAACCCAATACTTCTTATCCTTCCACTGTTCGTTTTCTTGCATGACCCGATTGCAAAATCAAACAAAAAAAAAACAAACCACCCCCCCACACGCACACACGTTTGCAGATGAAGTATTTTGTAGCGCGCCGCAAGTTTAAAGAGGCCTTAAAACCGTACGATGTGAAAGACGTCATGGAGCAGTACGCCGCCGGACATGTCGACCTGCTTGGCCGCGTGAAAAACGTTCAAACTAGGTACAGCCATCACAAATTGTCCCTCATCACCACCACCCTAGCGAAACTAATGCTTCACCGTACTGTGACTCCACTAACGTACCGTTTCCCAAATTTTAACGTTCCCCCGCCCTCACTGCCCTCACCGACCATGTTTTCCTCCAGCCCCTGTTTTTCTCTTACTTGGTACCGGTAGTCGTTTGTTATGTTTTTTTTTTTTTTTTGATTGTGTGTAACATTTTACCAAGAAACGAAACAAGAGCAGGCGTTTTATTTAGAAGTCTCTTAACACAAACCATCAAGGTTACTTCTAACAACCCAGCAAATAGTATATAAGTGATTGCCGTGTGTATTGCCCTACCTAACTTATGAGTTCCATCACATCAAACTAAAGCTTTCGATAACACTCTCTACTCGGATAAGCAGGCCACGTGTGCTCTACTATACTCGCGTGTGCTCTAGTGTTAACCTGTGTTCCTCGGTAGTCCCCAATGTACTACTTCCCACTACTACCACGAGCTGTTTCATTGCATCTGACATTATTCCCGCTCGCAAACTACCACTCTTACTACAAAAACACACACACTAATACACACCTACTTCTTAACACACCTTTTTCTATTGTATCTTACACACAGTGACTCTGTCTCTCTCTCTCTCTCGCTCTCTCTCTCTAGTTGAGTTGTTCTATACACACTGGTTTTGTGATTTGAACTGGTTTTTAACTTTAATAATCAATATGAACACTAACACAGCGGAATGAATACTTATCACTTATACTTATGTGTCACGGTTTTTCTTAAAAGCAACAAAAAATTTCATTAAGTGTGTGTCCCATCTGTATCTCTTTGTGTGTGTTTATTTCGCCTGTAGGATATGTGAACGTTTTGTCGAATTAGGTAATTTATTACGTCTTTTGTTTCTCATTTTTAACCAGTATTTCCTGTGTAGCTTTTATTTTATTATTCAAACTTTTATTATTTAGTTTTTGTTTACATTTTATTTTTTTTGTTTTATTGTATTGTTTGTTAATTTTTAAGCCTCTTATGACTTTTGTATTATTTTCATATTGTTATATATGTTTTACTATTTATTAAGTGTGTTTCACTAAAATTGTTGCAAAACATTCATGCTCCTTTAATTTCCATGTTTACGATTTTTGATCCAAAAGTGTGATACTAACGTTGTTTATGTACGAAGCTTTATACCACATGTTCTAAACTTAGAACCCAGCCATGTTGACAGCTTCGGCTTTCACCGCGTGGCTATTGGCCATTTGCCATCAAAATGAGTTCTTTTACACAATTTTACGATTCTTTTACACACCTTCTCCGTCACTCCGACAGTCTATTAGAGTCTCCAGAGCCTTCGAACGAGCGAGCGTATCGGAACACAAAGGCACACACATTTCCGGCTAGCAATACGAAACAATCGTCCACAAGGCTGCCATAGGTTGACGGTGGTGAAAGTGTGTGCCCAGTTTGCCATGAAAACCTTTTAACGGGCTCGCTAAACGTGTCCGCAATTTTCGCGTGAAATGGCTGCAAGTTTACGAGCGTCAAATTTGCTTCTCGCCTTTTTACGACATCTTTCATCAGGCGAAATACTTGGCGACACAGTCGTTTGGACATATACGATTTAAAGAAGAAAGCAATGCCGATCGGGTGGCTTTAAAAGGCACATCGAGGTTGTTCATCTTACCTCGGAGGTTTTTGCTCGTCTAGACGCGACAGAACTAGCTGTGGATGGAAGATCGTTCGCCTCGGAATGTTTCAACTAGCGACCGTAAGCTGCTTGTTCCCTGAACTCACCCAGCACGGTAATGAGGTATCGAATGGTCGTCGCACTGTTCGGGAGTTGTTCAAGAAAGCACCTTAATGGCTGTTTAGCTCGAACCGAACTGGTTGGCCAGCAATCGCCGGAAGGACATCGTTGCACGGATGATTGGAGAAACATAAAACGAACGAGACCGGTTATTGGAATGCCATTAGCATTCGACGGTTCGCGTGTGTATCCTTAGTGAGGGAAAACGGTAGTAGTAGACTCGCGTATACTCGCCAAAGACCTTTTCCCGAATCCCAAGACAAAGTTTACACGACACAAGGGATATCTAGCTCGGGACAACAGTCTCGGTGACCTCAGCCTGCATGGAGTCGGTTGTTTGGGCAAAACTATTATGCTTGTCGGCATTACCATTAACACTGTACAAAGGATCGTTTGACGTTGTTTTCTGGGCTGGTTAGTAGTGTTTACTGGTACTCACTAAAGCCTCCAAAAGTTTATACCTTTCTCCATTATTCCTTACACCTTACACCGCCTTTCGGTTGTAACCTATGCAAATCGGACAAACAAAATCCAATCAAACGGTCAACCAGATGACAGACCGTCCATGTAACCGACCGACCGTAACAAAACCAATCCATAATAGGCCGCCAAGGGATTTTACCGTCGTCCAGGAGTCCCTTTCGTCAGACGCCAGGGAGAAAAATATGATACAATAAATTTTGCTAACGAAACAAAATCCATCAATAAGATAACAGAACCAGACAGACAGCAAAAGGCATAAGAAAACAATCGCGTCCGAAGAAAAACTTTTTGGAGGAATATTTTTGACTGCAAAACAAAACCCGGTCTCATATTGAGCCACCATTATGTTTTCGTTTTCGTGCTCTGATTTGATGTTAAAAGGGAATGGTGCGATATGGCTGGATAACGCACGGCCCACGGCACCGAGTCCTGTGACAGAGCGGCCAGACAATGGCAACAGATCTGTCAAATTTATGTCCAAATAATGTCCGCCGGGCAAGCGATTGTCTTCCACGAGTTTGTAGAATTCCTCGAACATGGGAGGAGCATGATGAGATGTCTTTATCATTTGTTTGATGCCTGGGAGGGCTGGCTAGTTCCCGCAGCTCGTTTGTACGTTATCAAAAGGTTATCATTAGCAGATAATTCGCTGACAAGCCTAAAAGGGGCCACGTTCAGTGCATCAAATACAGATCTGATACCAGCTGATAAGAAGCCTTAGCTGAGGATACGATTTATACCAGAATTGGGTTATCAATAGGAGATCCTCAAACAATAGACATTTAGGGCGTCAGGGATTTAATGATAGGAAGCGATATCCGTGAAAGCCATCTGAAGAATATAAGTTGGACCATTAAAGTGCTCTCGAACAACAACCCCTAATGAAACAAGTCTTCAACCTTAAACAATGATTAATTATGTTCAATGTAAATTATTTGCTTTACCAGAACTCACCGGGCGTACGTAATTAATCCACTCAATCAAATACCAACATTTTTCGAGCAGAATACAAAAATCACCTCAAAAAAACTCCAACAATCCATCCAGCACACTCCCGAAGCAGGGATTTACCATTAAATCGAGTGTGATTAGCTGAGTTTTGAATTTATCACCCATTGAAGGATGATTTCCATGGGCTTCAGGATTTCCCCTCATTAAAGGTGCTACACGCTGTGAGTGATATTAATTACTCCCGACAGTACACATCACAACCCGCTAAAGATTCCCGCCCGTTTCCACAAGGCGTGATGCCATTAAAATTAGCTTTTAAAGCAACAAAAGGATACCCAGACGATACGCGTTCAACAACATCGCGAGCTTTAAATGTTGTAAACTGATCCGTTTCCAGCCCACCATCGTTCCAACGAGGACGCGCGCTAGGCTGATATTAATGGAATTGGTTTACCTTACCCATTTTGTGTGTGTGTGTGTGTATCTGCCGGCATTCCGAACTGGATGAGGATGACGACCAAGACGCTTTTTTACCATTTTCTGCTCACGCACATCGTGCCGGGCTGGCCTGAATCGTTTATCCGGCATCGGCTTGGTACGCACTCGAACGGTTGGTCTTAAAATGCACAGGACGCGCCGGCTTTTATGTGCCTTTGGTTATGCTTAGTTTTAGTACGCTACGCACACACACACACACCACGATAATGAAGTAGCGCCACGGGATGTAAATCTTCAAAGAAACATCATACCGGGCGGGTTTCGTTTGAACGAACCGGGCGACAGTATAAATCACGTGGAAATTGGGTATCATCCGAAGGGCACGGAAAAATTATCCTCACACCTTTTGGGAGTCTTCCCCTAACCTTTGGTCTGGACAGGTTTTGTTTTTGGCTGCGTGTGCTATTTTTTTTCGATTCTAGGATGAATCAGGGGAAGGAACTCTGTTCAACATCTTGGTGAAAATAATCACAATGTGCCTTTTGGTTTTTTCGAAGGGCATGCAAAAATCTCTCTCCTATTAAGCCGCAGCGATGAAGGTAGACATCGTTGACGTGGACATTCAACACTGGTCCACAATACACACTCACTTGCTGTATATTACGGCCACGTCGAGCATTTGAGATCATCCAGCCAGGTGACGAGCTGTGTCACCGCGATCCTTTCACGAAAGGGGTAAAGATATGATCGGCTAAGCCCATGAGCCCATCTCAACCCGCTCGTAATAACATGCAAAAATAAAGGTTAAATAGCTAACAGAGAGCCAAGGGTGCTTGCGGGAACGCACGACCACAGACATCGGGCTGGATGTCTCGTACGCAGGTGGCTTTATGTTCCGCAATAATCAACTACTATCCGGAACGACCTTTAGCCAGCCCCAGCCGTATGAAGTTCGCGCTGACTCAGGGAGCAAAAACGAATTCCCCGCTGCTCTGCTACTCACTCGCTGGAAATTGGATTCATTTTCCGCTAGGATGAGATCCTTTCCAGCGCAAAATTGCACACGGGAGACGCTCGACGGCAGAACGACGGAATTGCTAGCTTTCTGTATCGCTGAGTATATGGTCGTTGTGATTGGTGAATTTAATGACGAGATGGGTAAAGTCAAGCCCAACGATTAAGTCTTGTACGGGAAGTAGTTCGATCGCGCGTCTTAAAACTTGCCCTTGAACAAAATGTCTCAAAACGTCATACAACGATCGAATGTGAGCTGATGCTGGTCGTGGACGATTTTCCTTCCTCCGTCCAGCACACCAACGAGAAAAGAAAAATAGCCCCTTTTTTGTGAGTGCGTCTATTATCGCCACAACGTTAAAACGTTGTACGAACCATCAAAGTGAAGCCATAAAGGCAGATTTGAAACCATTAAAACGGTCTGTACGGTCAAAGTGGCCCGCGGGGTGGGGAGTTTTTAAGACAAGGCGACAGTGTGGATTAACGACACGCCTCCTGTCACCTTATCGTACACGCTGTTACGTTTATGTTGTGCACGGTTTAACGATCGCCGACATAAAACAAGCGAACGAACCAACTTTACCCGGTTCGAGCGGCAAATTGTCCATCATTCATTCATTTGATCTCCCTGATTCGGTCCCCGTCTGCTCGATGGATCGGGTTAAAAGGGTTAATGAGTGATGCCGCTGAGGTTGGCGGATTGGTGTGCGTCTGTGTCTGCGTGTTTGTTATCCTTTTAACCCTCCGCAACATTAATCGCTCTTTAAAGCTAATCAGCCGGAACGTACATCAATTAACGCGGGTTGTTAAAAAAGTATTATCTATGTGGGTTTTTAAATTATAGCCTCACTGGTGCTGCTGCAAGCCCCGATACTTAAATCACTCTTAAAATATTTAGCATTGCAAAAACAAACCACCGCTCCGGTCGTTCAGCAGGAACCACCCTCGTGATCCGCTTGGTAAACATTCCGTGCTGTGATTTACCTCATTGTGCGATTTGGTTGAAAGACGATTGTAAGTGATTTATGGGTGCCACGGGCTCGAACGGGGAATTGATGGAATTTATTCCCGCCAATAATTAAATCAATTCAATTCGATTCCAATTGTATCACGCCGAAGCTATTAGGCAGGCACGGTAACAAACAGATTTCCAATTTTGCAACACGCCCTGCATGCTCCGGTGCCGGGGCTGCTTTCATCATCAACTTGTAAATTTCCTTTTCTCCCTCTTTGGCTTTTTTTCACCCCGGTGTAACATTTTAAACCATAAAAACCCGGCTTTCGTTCGTACGCCACCGCGGTGAAAAAACGAAACAAAGTCATAAACCAACCGAACAGCACCGCTCCCGGCAGTTCGGTACTTTCTCAAGGCGTTTTTTTTTTATTATTGAAAAATGCGCCGAAATGCTGCTGCTACATTCTCCTGGGGAGAATGTAATTCAATCAACCAATTTTATGGCTGTCTGCCAAAAAACAGTAACCATGCACAACGAACAGCAGAAAAAAAAACCTTTGCCATACCTACTCGGCCACAATCCGATCATGAAGTAGGGAAGTGCTTTGCGTTAAGTTTCCTGTTTTTCCTTTGACTCTCTTTCTGTCTTTATTGCACTCTTTACGCAAAACTCTTCCCAATGCTTCTTATGCTTTCGGTGTATTGTCGATGTGAGTGAGTGTGGTTTTCTTTTCTCCGGAATTCGGTTTTGTAGCTTTTAGCCTTTCCGGCTTTGAGTTTCCACTCGAGTTCCCCCTGATTTCCACGTATCATCACGTATCTGATGCCTTTAACGAGCTTTGATGGCTACGGATCGCACCGGGCAATAGTCGGTAGGACGGCTTAAGGTACTTCAATCCATTGAAGTATTTTTCCTAGGAGCATGAAAAAAGTCCCCAAAAATCTTTGTTAAAATTTGTTAGTACTCAAACGATCAAAAATATATTCCAAACAAACTCTTAAACTTTTATTAATAACAAGAGTACTTAATGTTCAACCATGGAGACGCCTGGTGTCTCACTGGATCGTTGTGATGGAGACGCCTGGTGGTTCTGCACGATGCGGAACGATGGAGACGCCTGGTGGCTCTTGCTTTTAAATATTTGAATCGTAATATTGTAGGTCATTTTCATGAGCATGATGCTTCGCAGGGAAAAAATCCCATTGCCAGAAAAATTACACACCATGTACCATGTTGTAGTCAGTTTCCCTGTCTGCTTTCTACCCAGCAAAAGCAAGCAATGGACCTGCCTTTTTCGCTCTCACTCACGCACATTGTTCTCTCAGCCCGACACTCGCCCGAGGTCAAAATGGCCGGAAAAAAGGTGTGTTTATGGTGTAAATTTATTCATAACACCCATACATGGCCGTGGATGGACGATGCCGTTTGCTGATTTCGGTTTGGCTGTGTTTCTGTTTTTTGCTTGACTTTAAATGGGATTATAAATGGTGTGGTTTCCAAGCCCCGAAAACAGAAAGACCATTTTGCGAGATTAAATATGCTCTGCGCACGATTATCAAACTCATGGCACCTTGGCTGAAGAGTGGCCACGAAATGCACGAGCAGTAAGACAAATTATGCCTGCAAAGTTAAGAGTGTTGAAGCGAGCAGTGTGATGTGATTTACTATTTTTCTGCGTTAAGTTTTCGGTCCCTTCTGTTCGATAGCTTCTTTATTTTTATTTTACTCGAAAAAGCAAATCTCTCGACTTCAGATCCAATCAGTGCGGTGATGTATCCTTTCTGCTTTTTTGCTCGTTTTATGTAGCATAAAAATTACAGACTTGGCCTTAACTCGCCAACAAAACAAACCACAGCTCAACGACCGCAACAATGCATAAAACACAAAATCCTGCACACTAAATCTCACGCTTCGATGACCATTGGGTTGATAATAAAAAATCACACACGCCCGACAAAACCGAGCTAGCAGCCGCAAACAACCCAATCGAACATAAAACGATAAATCCGTCCCACAAATCCAAACTGGCCATCGGGTGCGGTGTGAAAACTGCTTACACTTTTATGGTGTTTAATCTTTGCGCTCGCGATCGATGTGGCGATTCGTGGGGGCTTAAGCATTTCTTGTACAATTGTGAAAAATGGCACACGATCCCTTTCTGATTGTAACGGTCGTAAAATCGAAGCCCCCAAAACTGTAAGCGACAAACCAAAGGGGATGAATTTGACCTCGTAAAGTAAGCAAACCATCGGCCGGAATGGGCACGGCTTAGCGAGAGAGAGAGAGACATTAACCGCGATAAAGCAACCACGAAAAGCGTGGTAACGATGGATGAAAATTTGAAAAGATTGGCGATCGTTACATGGCGATTTTGGGCAAGGATAATTTACTCTTCAGTTTGCCTGCCCCATGCCGTTAATTACATTAACGAACACGAATGACTCGTGCCATAAAGAAAAGTTTGTTGCAAAACGAGCTTCACAAATGCAAACGAAACCCTCATTTGGCTACCATAAAAAAGTGCACTCTACTTGATTGAGCTTGATAGTCACCACCGAAGGTTTTCGGCACGTTTTATTATGCCTCTCTGCTATATGCATGCTTATTGCTCAACCTGTATCTTGCAATAAAACGCGCACGTGTGTAAGTGCGGCTTTACCAGCAATTAAAGTTGATTAAATTCGTGCAAGCAACGTGAAAACAACGGAAAATTGGATCAAAAATCGTAAACATCCGTCGGGTTCGTCTGCTCGCCTTCACATGTTCAAATTTGATTTATTCCGTGTACGTTTTAATTTAATTTTCCTCGAGCTTCCATCGATCCGTAACAATGTGTTCATGCATCATAAAAATTGATTCACCGCATTCAATGTGTCATAACATCGATTATTTAAATTCTACCATACCATCCACCGTCCCTTCTTCCACATGTTCAGTTCTTTCCCCGTTCTTCTACTAGGTGTGTTCTAGCTGATACAATTGATTGTCGATGTTGTTGTCGGTGTCGTGCTATCTCAGTGTGACTGTATTTGATTGCGCTTACTGTAAAACCGTGTTACTCTCTCGCTCTTTATGTGTGTACCTTTATTTCCTAATGTATGTGTGTATATTATTTTACTTGAATGTTTATGTGTCTGTGTGTGCGTGTTTTGTATCGTCACTGATTTCTATCTCTTCGCAGTAGCATCAACCGACTACTCAAGCCCAGCTCAACACATGCAAACTACCCAACCACTGTCTAAACGCCTCGCCTGTACGGTGTAACGATCTGTTCCCTTTGCTAAGATAGACCCATATCGACCTTCCCCATACATACATATTTATTGTCCATTTTATCCCCGTTCACTATGTTAAGCTGAGTTAGAGAATAAAAATTATTCGAACTAAAATAGGGAATTTTTTATGCAAAAGTCCTTAAAATTCTGACTCTCCTCCTTGCAGTACATCAGCCTATTTCCCCCAAAAATAATCGATAAGAAATTCATTTTTAATAGTTTCATTCCATTAGGATGATGTACTTCCCGCAGATTATCTCTATCAACAGCCCACAACTCATATTCCACACACTCATCCTTCGTGAGCTTCGTAACTTTCGCAACCCAACAATTCTCAACATCCACCACCGTACCGAGAGCCCCAACTTGCGGGAAGAATTAATCTTTGGGGAGTGTAAATAACAATTTAAACACCCACAACCCACCCACCACTAGCAACACCGAACCGCCCAATACAAGGTACAAATTGTACCCGAAAGCCTGCTTCCTCTCGACTTTCCTCGACTCGATTTAAATTAAACAAACTTCCATTATCCCTTGGCCTTCTCGCAGGCGGTGCGGCGAAGGCAAAGTGCAAACAAGGTTGTTAGGGCACACGCCCGGCACAACTGTCCCGAATAGTGTCCCGGACACGGTATACTGCAATTGAATTAATTTCCCACCCGTGGCTCCCTTGTGGGAGAGAAAATGGCATCCAGCCGCAGAGTTAGCAGAAGCAGCCAAATTGTTGGAAATGCACGGATTCATAACCATTTATAGTTCCACCGATTCGGATGCTCTCTTTGCAAATGCTTATCGAGGGAGAGTAAAAAAACCATATTTTTACCACCATTCAACACACACACACACACAGTGTTTTGGTGGAACGCTCTGGAAAATCTTCCCACTCAGCTTCCTTGGGAAAAATCTTGGCCAAACTTTTGCCCGCTCTGCAACCACCTGCTTTCCCTGGTTTTGTGGCCATCCTGGGTGAGTGGTTAGTGCCACAGTGCCCGGCCGGACGCTTCCTGGTGCTGGCGGTAAATTATTCATAGCTTCCAGACCGGATACTTTGATGCGCATAACAAATAAGCACCCGGTCACCATTTGCCACTACGCTGACGAACAGGGTGGCGCAACTACTATGACCGTTGGTGCCTGGGTTTGATTCTTTTTTGTTTTTGTATTCACATCCGTTTCCCGCTAGTTCGTTCGTCCCGGGCGTTGGATTTCTAAGCATTGCCAGTGACGCGGGAGTAAAATAAAATGTGAAAAATGGTGCCTTCTTTCTACCCACACACAGAGCGAGTTTAACCCCGTCGAGCAGGAAATGAAACTTAAAAGCTGCCCCGTTTGGCAGCAAAGTATCGCTGAATTATTGACCAACTAGATTTGGAGGCCGCTCGGACGAAGAAGCGACGGTAGTTTCGCGTTCAAAACACTCGCACCAGAATGCAAAGACCAACATCTGGCGGCCGGAGCGAATACCAGCCGTGCTTTCGACTGCTTTCCCAGTCCCGATGGGAGCAAAGAAAAGCTTCACAAAACACAAAACACAACCCCTCTGTACAACCTTTTAAAGCGCTTCCAAACAGTGTGTAAAGACAAACCACGGAAAGGTGGAATCGCTTTTCGGGCACGGGCAACTAAAACGCCCCGAGCCAGAGGGAAAACATAGCGCTCAAATCACCGATCGAGGTTAGCGAGTGAGTGAGAGCAGGCCAGCAAAAAAAAGAAGGGAATTATACCGTACAAATATTTGTCTGTTGGCGTATAAATCATTGCAACAAGCAAGCGAACAAGTCGTTTCCGTTTCAGCTATGTTTGCTGTGTGTGTGTGTGTTTGTGAACCACTTCCGGGGTTTCTTGAAAGCTCCATCTTGAGGGATGTGTTCATCCCCTAGACCGAAACGGACATCTTCCGGTCCATGATGCTACCGAGAGCCGGAGATGTTCGTTCGCTTATTACTTTCATTACCTGCTAACTGCCCGGAAGGTTCGTTGGAACTGTCCCTGTCCCTGTAGCGTAAACAGTGCTGTAAATACAAATTACACCAAACTTTCCCAGCAAACGGACAAACTTCTGGCGGTGGCTCGGTGGGTGAGCGATATGTACTGCAACCAACCAACCAAGGCAAGAAGTCTAGCTTGGATCTACTAGCGTCCCGAGGACGATGAGGATGGACAACCGGACCGATTAGCCGAATGGTGGTTGGTGATTGTCTTTTTGATTGTAATTATACCCCAAACCAAATTTTTGGGTTTGTGTTTTGTGGTGTAGAAGGTCCAGGTCCTTTGCATCAAACTGCGGAGCGCCTGGAACGCTACGTGAATCGTTTGAGTTGATTTCTACGGCGGAAGGAAAATGGTTGAAGTTTGCGATTTGTAATTGTTTTCTTCGCACAGAATATTCATAGCCGAATAAGACACATGCCGAAAACGTTTATGTTATATACTTTTTAAAAGGTGAAAGTTCAAAACTTTAAATAGAATCCAATTCTGATTATGAGGTTTTATAACTGTATTTCAAATTTCAGTTGAATAATTTAAATTTTTAAATTTGAATTAAAAAAAATGTATTAAAAGAAATCTAAATTTAGTTTATGACGATGGGTTAAATATCTAATAATAAGTAAAAAAATCTAAATAAATATCGTGTAAAACATCGTATGTCGACTTATGTCGACTTGTGCCACTCAACTGTACTAATTCACCGTGCTTGCACTCTATCAATACTGTAACCTGTATCCTGTAACTTGTAAAGGTATATTAGATTCTCATGACACTCTCTCTCTCTCTCTTCTATTCTCTCTCTCTCTTTCTCTCCCCTCTCACTCACTTATTCACACACTCTCTGTTTCACTTTGTTTGTTTTTTGCCTTCCCCTATCGATGTACTAAATCGAATACGCTGTCGCAACTTGTATCAAATGTGGTTCAAACTCGTCTCTTTTACACATTAAAAAATCTTACGAAAATATGTAAAAAAAAACCCCTTTGTTCAATTTGTAATTAAATTGTTTACATATCACGAAATCATGTTACACAAATTGCATACTTTTGGGCTGACCGTGCTCACTTCAATTCAACCGAAACCCACCATATCGACTGCAATGACACCACGCACAATCCTTGTTTGTGTGCATGCACACACACACACATACCTACATGAACAAACACACACACACACACGCACACACGTTTTCCTTTCCCCCACCGTTGTGTATGTCGACATCATCAATACGATACGTCCTTACTCCAACCACACCGACACCAACACACACACACCATTATTCCTTCCACCTGCTGCTGGCCGCGCGTGTTTTTTTTCGGCGCGACTTCCTTCAAACTAGCTAAAGTATTTCGTGGCACGTAAAAAATTCCGCGAGGCACAGAAACCGTACGATGTGAAAGATGTAATGGAACAGTACACTTCGGGACATGCGGATCTGCTGACCCGCGTCAGGAACCTACAGTTTAGGTGAGAGCACTCCATCCAACTACCTCTACTTTCTATTCCGATTTGCTATACCGATTTTCTTCCCATTTGTTTTCTCTCCATTTACTGATGGCCTCAGTTTTGCCGTGTATTTTTGCAAATTAAATATTGTTTTCTTTTTGATTCTTTTGGTTCGTTTTCTTTTCTCAATATCTCTCTTTCTCGACGGTTGTTCTGGCCCAGTTTTTTTATGTTTTTACTTTTCCAAGTATTTTTTTCTAGCTCGCGAATTTTTCTCTTACTCTTTTGCTCTTCTTCTACTATCTTCTTTACGCGAGTTGATCTCACTCTTCGTCTTTCTCTGTCTCGAGCATCCAATCGAGCTGCTACTTCTGATTTTACATTCCTGTTTTTCGTTTTGCCTTGGCCTTTTTACTCTGTGCGTACGATCCTGGTACGATGCTGGATCGTATCTACATTTGCCATCTGTTCCACTTCTCATTGGAAGAGCTTCTTCAACTTCAAGCTAAGATACCATGCTTTCTCATTATGCATTCTTTCGGTAAAGTTGCATCGAATTGCCTGCCACCGTTTGGAGCCTGTTGTGAAGGATTGGGAATGCGCTCGATTTAGAGTATCGATTCCCATCACTCATACCAATTATTTTCTTCAGCATCTCCTGTGTGTGATTCTTCTTTTTTTTTTCTTCTATAATAATGCATTCCAATATTCTTCTCTGCTGCCATGAACTGTCATGAAATGTCAAGGACTTTCTTTATATTTTACAGTTCAAAAGGATTTATTCCTCGTCAAATATATTCCTTCACGTTTTATTTCATTTTTTTATTTCAAATAATAAAATCCAGCTAAACAGCTTCCAGATTGGCCAGACTTTATTAGGCTCATTTTTATATTTTAACTTTGTGTGAACCTTTTTTTAAAAAAAATCAAAGCCTTTAATGCGCTTAGCCAGTTATGTTTCGTTGTTTTGAAGATTGCGTGTTTCCGGGGCTCACATTTTGTACAAAAATTATAACCGCCCGTATCCGTATTATCTCCATTTGTTCCGTAAACCGAATATATAAATATACTTATCAAAGACGCATATTAAACCCGTACCTTATTTTTGCGTATCAGCAGCGTTTGAATGTTTGTATGCTCATTGATTTGCTTTTCCGTTGCCAAATTCGCCAGTTTGTTGGTGGTGTTTATCATGTTCTTTTCTTATCGCTCAGCCAGTTTCTTTAGAATAGATTTTTTTCGATTACGTGCCGTACGTCTCGTTCGTTTCGTTGTTTATTAGGTTAGGTTCATTTTGGTTTTATTTTCTTGTTTGTTTTATTTTTACAGCCAACAGAAACCCAGTTGTTTCTTTGTTTGCCCTCCAAAATTCAACTACCTTCAAGCAGATAGTTTTTTTTGAATGTCATTGATGTGATTTTGTTGTGTTGGAAAGTGTTGATTTGTTCATTTTGCCGTTGTTTTTTTCTTCCCCCCTCATCAATCCTCATTGCGGTGTGTAGCGCGCGGTTGTCCGTGTGTCGTATTTATCCAAACATAAAAATATTTGTGTTTTTCTTTTCGATTGTCATAAAAACTATTTCAACTAAATCCTGCTCAATGCAAAACTGTAACTATTATACGTCGCCAGTGAGCGACATAAACTGAGTGAAACTTTAAAAAAAACCCCGTACAATTCCCCAATCAATAAAGAAAATACGATGTTTGATGTTTACTTTTCGATGTGTGGATCATTGTGAAATGTATTTTTCTGTATTAATTAATCAAAACTATATATACATAGTACCCAGCTAGTACCAGTGTTTGAAAAGCAATATTTGTGTTTGTAAAGTGTAACAGGTAACCTGTAGGTAACGGCGTTGCAAATGGATTTGGAGGTCTCCCGGAGGGTATCTCCGACTTTTTTCAAAGCATAATCAACAGCAACTGCAAAAAATCATCAATGACGTTTCAAGCTACACACACACACATCCTACTTGTTGATTGGACTTTCCGCCCGTTGTTTGTACAGTTTTTTTTTGTTTTGTTCGGTGCTGCCGTTTTGTTTGTTTTTCCGCCGGATCAAACACCGGAGGCAGTTCGTTCTCCCTGTTCGTTCTCGTACAATGCAACACTAGTAGCGTTTTTGGCGTAGAAGCAGTTGGTAGCCTGCCCGACCGACAATTTGGTAGACAAATGCTCTCGCACCTGCTGACCGATCGCTGGCCGGGAATGGGGTTTTGGTGGTGGCCGGCCCCCACCTTGACCACTTGTACATATACAATCAGCCATCAGAAATTATGTTAAGCGCTAGTTGCAGCCGTGCCTCAGTAGATCATCAAACATAAAAATAAACGACAGCTAGTAGTGCAAACAAGTAAATGAATAATAACAACAACAGCAACAACAAAAACCCCACCCACGACCTGATCGCCCAACCCACACGTCAAGCACCCGTCCTCGATTCCAGGTCCACTCAATCAAACACACACACAAACATGAAAGCCCAGAATGGGGCAATCATCATCCCATTCGTATCGCTCCATCCCTACACACCACTGTAAATAAGCAGCCGCAAAAACACCCCAACATTCACACACACATGCACTCACACTCCCAAACACCCGGTTCAATATTCCGGTCCCGTAAGAGGTCTGATCCGTCCGGAACAGGCCCTCCAATTTTATGCGTCCGATTTCGTTGCCAAATTGCCCGTTTTTCCCTTCAACGTCTTGCTGCCGGCCGTACGCATAACAACACCTTCGTTACGATTTGTGCGACAGCTCTGCAAGTAAATCAACATCTTTGGTTTACGCGCATAGTTTCGTACCTTTGCCCTTGTCGGAAACTTTTTTTCGGCCTACGGTCCCCCAGCCAAGTAAAGCTTAGTAGAGGAAGAAGTAGGACTTCCATGCTTTTCGGATTGTATATCAGTAAACCCCGTTTCCCCCATCAAAAAAGGGGAGGGAAATAAAATACTCCGAACGAAAGTGTGGCAAAGCGGGAATCTCGAATCGATGTAGTGCCGCTTTTCTGAAGTTATTTCCAGCAGTGTACGAGGCCTATTGGTACAGCACTCGCTAATGTAGTTTGAGCTTAGTTTTCTATTTCATGTAGACTGCCATACAGGCCAAGCTCACAGTATTTAATGTGGAAACTCGTCCGAGCAAGGGTCTTCGTAGCAGCAGGGATTAATAATGGATAGCTTAAGGTGCTACTCAACGGTAGCAATTTTAAATATCTTTTAAGATTTATTATTGTGAATAATTCTAGTAGTAATTCAAATTAATTTGGTGAGTAAGACTGTAGCCTATCTCTGAGAATAAAATCAGAAATAAATCAGTTGTCCTTAAGCATTTTAACGATCTTCTAACTTTTTTATACTAGTTTTGAGGGCTCATTTGATTAACCTAAAAAAAATTTCGATTTTTCTTGTTTTGCTCAAAATTAATTTCCAGCGAATATTCTCTCGCAATCTGCGATCCGGAATCCCTGGGATCAAGTCCAGACAACTGAAACTATTGTTTGGTTTGCAAAGTAAATTTTCAGCAAATTAGAATTTGTTCTAAGTTTTACAATAATAATAGTAGCTTCATTTAGAAAAATATACCTAGCAAACCGTGAAATTTCAAAACGTTTCCTTTGAGAGCTGGATCTGACCTTATGGATACTGGCGCCATCTATGCGTCAGAATAAATACTAAGCTTCTCAACTGATTATTACTTATGCTTATACACATTTTCAATTGTCTAAAAAATCTCATATCGTCTGTTAGGAAGAAGAGAATTAGTAGAAAGAAAAATAAAACTTTTATTCAGGAGTTTGAAAGATTTTTTATACCTATAACAAGCGTCTACTCGTGCAAAACTATAGGTAATCTCGACATAACACACAGTCTAGCAAATCTTAATCTTATTCTTGCTATATCTCGACCTGTTTTTTTTTTAAACATGGAGACACTTGTTTTATGAACTCTGAAAGACTGTATGATTAAGATGAAGTTGGCAGGAAACTCTGATAAGAAAAGGACAGTTCTCATTAAGAGTCGTTAAACACACAGCTACGAAGGCACTTGCGAACGACCATCCATCATAAAACTGCTGCATCCCTTTGCCGGCCATTGCATGAACCGATTGCAATGACTCCCCATTTGCCGGAACGTGTAATGGCGTACTTAGCCTGGTCCTGGCTCTTCTGGCACAGGAATCCCGCACCTTCCACCTAATCTCTTCTCGTTGATGTAAACTGTTTACTGTAGAGCATTTACTCCTTTCCATTCATCCGTTTCCTATCTCACTCGTCGTTTACAAAACAACAAAAACTTCAAACAAACCTGTCACCCCGAGACCTACTCGCTGCTTGCCTGCTGTCTGCTGCAAATAAGCTGCTTCATGCATGTTGTTGTGTAGTTTCACCGTAGACCACCCCTAGATTGAGGCAATATTTATGTTCCTGTATGGTAGAAAGTTCACCTTACAAAAGCCCTTGCATTAAACCTCAAGTACCGAGCATTAGTACAGTGCATTGACTTGTTGTCGCACACGCCGCAAAACCCGAACCCAGCTTGCATTGCATCCGTGTGCAACAAGCTAGTGATTACACGAACCATTACCCACGCATGATAAGTCGCCGGCTTACCGAACTACAAACTGTCACCTCAGTGAAAGATAGCCTTTGTCCGGTGCTGCAAAGTAGCCCACTCTCTCTCTCTCTCACACACAGCTTTGGAATTCCCCTGTAATGGGATAACATTACTAAACAAACACCACAAACCAATACGATGGTGAAGCCTGATGGGGTGAGTTGATGCCACACCAACTTTTGTCGCTTAGACAAACTCACACACACCACCGGTGACGGAAAAGCGAAATCTAATCGGATTAATGTACGTTCGTGTTGGGTTAAAACATCACAAGATCTGTGTCCCGGTTTTGATGTGGTCAACCTCCATTGTGATCACCTTTTTTGCCCTTATTTTTCACCAACCTAAGAATGTTTGCTTAAAATGGAAAGACTTCCAGAGGGTGCCCGGAACCATGGAACGACACACGCCCCGGGGAGGCAAACTTTTCCGAGGCGAAGTAATAAACTAGGCCACCTTTTATCAACTCACCTGCAACTTCATCATCGCTGGCACTGCAATGCGATTTAATTAAACTTTCCCTGTAAATACAGTCTTTTTGGACTCATTTTGATAATGGTGCGCCGTTTACGGGGATGGCACAAAACACGAACACCGTTTAGCTGCTTGTTCTAGGAAAATTATTCTACATAAAAACAGCTTTTCGTTCGACTGCTGAAGTTCGTGCAAGTAATGTCAAAAAGCTAAATTAGATATCCCTCGTCCTGGTCAAGGGGTCACAAAAATTTCTATCATGATTGACGCCATTTTAGAAACTATTTCTCTCTCCGTTAGTCTATCGCCTATAGCTGCTGTTAAGACAGGCTTTCACCGAAGTAGTTAAGCACTGTTCCGGCTACCATCGGAACTGGATGATTATAGCCTTTCAATAGCGTTTTGTTTTTTGTAGGGCAATCGAAAAAAATTCCCAAAAAGTCATTCCACAATACAAAAAATTTAAACCTTCTGTAAACTGTTGTAAATAAAAACAGAAAACTAATCTCATGCTAAGCAATCAACACATGTTTAAAGGCAAACCAAACAAACCGGAAGCTTTTCACTGTTGTAATTATTATCCCGAAACGCTTGATTGCTTTAGTTTCCCGACAGTTAGTTTTTCTCATTTTATCGTTGCTCATTTGGCATTCAAGTTGTCCCCTTAGGCTTTTCATTTAGTGACTTTTCATCTGCTTTCCTATAGCCTTTCCCAAAAAACAGCTCACCTTTTGTATTTATCGCACACATTTAGTTTTTGGCATGCCTGTTTTAGTGTACGTGTGTAGCTATGTGTGTGTGTGTATGTTGCATGTAGTAGAAAATTATGGCGTCACTTTTGCTTGCTTATTTAACCCCGTGACGCCCCCTAATAATGCATAATGATTGTTCACTGTAAAGCTTCTGCATTCTATCTGCTATCTGCTTTTCAATTTGTGTACTTTGCCGTTCTTTTACCTTGTGTATTGCTTATTGCTTTTTTGTTTATAAATAATAAAAAACAACCCCTTTAACCCTTGAAAGCCAAGGATAGTGGCAAACGGACGACAAGGCAGCGCACGAAAGGCTGCAAAACAAAGAACCAGGGCAACAAACACGGCCGAAAGTTTTCAAACCGTTTTTCTATGCTGCAGCATGCCATCACGCCATTCAATCCGCTGCAGTGTGAAATTGTTCGTTTCTCCCCCCGCCAAGACAGAAAACTAGAATCATTTCATATTTTGAGAAGGTTTCGTGATAAAAGTACATTTCCACCAAATCAATCATGGTACAGCAGCGAAATGGTTGCCATCCGTCGCTGCTGCTGCTACTGTTCGCTGTTCACGCTAAATGACAGTGATGTTTTATTCAGCGTTTGGTGCATCTTGTCAGTGATGGCTGCTGCTGCTGCATTGTTCCTTTGGAACACGCTCGTCGCCGAAATGTCACTGTGCTCTTTTCCGATAGCGCGCTCCAGTTTCCATCACACTCGATTTCAATCGATTCCCCGCTCGATTCCCTGCCGAATTACATCCATCCGCTGCAGACGATATCTAAACGCTACTCGCTATTCGAATACGGGTGGAATGTAAATTGGATTGCAGCACGAACCTTATCGAATTCGCCGTGGGGCTATTCGCTCTAAACCGTCACCAAACGCTGTCGATAGCTTGAAGTGCTCAAGCTGCTCGGCGCTGGTAATTTGTTTTGCATCCTTTTCGTGTCGCGATTTCGTTGTTTACGTTCCGTTTTTCGCTCTACTGGCATGTGTTTATTGTTGACTAAAATAATCTAAAACATCCCCTTACCTTGTGCAATTCAACACTGCATTCAGTGAAATGAGATGCACTTGCACCACCACCACCACTATGATACTAATATCGCCCTACTGTACCGCAGTTGGTGTGCATCGAGTTGCACAGTTGCAGCAGAAAAGTAATATCTAATGCAGCATTTTCTTCTACTCCCTTCCACTGCAAATGGCCGACCGTGCCGTGTGTGTGTGCCGTTTTTGCCCATCTCCAGGTTAGACCAAATTCTTGGCAAGCAAGGATCGAAATCAAAAGATGTGTATGCATCGAAAATTAGTTTAGCTTCGCGTGTAGTGAAAATTGAAAGACAAGTAAGTGGGGGCCGCATTCCTAAATCACATTTTCTCTATTTTTATGCTTAAATATCTTCTCTTATTTCACCGAAAAACTCGCAGGTTGACGACATAGAGACAAAGGTAGATTCATTTATAGATTTATACATGCAGGATCGGATGCGTCTTTTATCACTTCCACTACATCCTGACACATCACATTCCAACAATCCAAACCTTCCATCATTGCCACCGAAAGGCGGTGGTGCAGCGGCTGTTATCACTACTGTGAAAACTAGTTCTAGTGGTTCGTTGAAAGTAAGTGCCGGATTCGATTGACGCGATTCGATCGTGAGTGACATTTAATGCCCTTTTGTTTTTCTTCCCCACCAGCCAAAGCCTATTTTAGTAGATAAACAATTTTCGGAACCGAATTCACCGATAGCGAAAACGTTCGAGGAGCAACCGTTGCAGCAGAAACGTCCACCAATGCAGCGCGGATTCTCCGATCTGGGGCATAGGATTAAGAAGCGTGTCACGCTCAGGTAAGTTGGAGAGAGCAAGTGAAGACTGCTTCCCATTAACGAATTTCCATTAAACACAGCCTAATAATTACGCACTGTTAGACAAACGCGGACAACGCAAGACTGACTATCCGGATATGGATAAAATCAAGTCAAGAAATGCTAGAAATGGCAGGCCAAGACCTCTCGAAGTTGTAGAACCACTTAAGAAAAAGGAGGGGGACAAAACTTCTTGAAAGACCCTTACCTCTACTGTACACTAAGGAAGTTAGGTACATTTGAAGAAGCTTTACACAGAACGTTTTGGGATTTTCCCTCAATCACAGCATTGTTGTTTCCTGCAATGTCACCAAGCGCAGAATAGGAATCCTAAGACCTGTGCTCATCCATCGAAAGAATCATCGGCTATCGTCAGCTCGTCCCCAAAATTCACATAAAATAATTACTTTCTGGAACTACCTAGCGAAGCTCATCTGGATTTGTTTTGGTTCAATTGTGACTAGTTAACTCATCTTTTCATCTAACTATTCGGCCAGGACGTTCCTATCGAATAAAAAAACTAACATCATCAGTCAAGCATGCTTAGGGTATGTTTCCAAAACCTCAAAGTCTCATCAACAAACATACGCGGATATCTATAATAGTTTAAATTAATTTTGAGTCGATATACTGTTATACGACTAAATTGCTCTGCATATTAGCAACGCAGTCAGGCTGTCCTTCGCAAATTGCTCTGCATGTTTCTCGAAAAGTGCACACATTTTTCTAAGTAATTTTGAAACACACTCTGTATTTTTGTAATCTAATTTTCCATTTGCAATTGAATTCGTAAATTGGGCATTGTCAACAGTAAAAGTTAAAGTGCTAAATGTGTAGTGAAAATCCTACTGAAACGTAACCAGCAGTCGATTGTATCAATATTCTTTTGTGGGCCGGATCAAAAGGACTCGAGTGCCGCATCCGGCTTGCGTGCCGTCAAGTCTCTATTTGGGAGCAGAGTAACGTGACTTAAGATACCCGATACCTCATTGTTCCATTAAAGGTGACTATACAATCGAATTCGAATCAATTTCGAAAGCCTGTCGATAATTATCCGCGTAAGGTTTTGGTGGTAAAGTCAGGGTAAAGCCCTATCAATTGGACAGGGACCAATTATAGGAACCCCGTCCCCAGGGATCATTGCATTCAAATAGATTACAAAGAGAAGGCAATCTGAATGTGATTTGAAGCCCGGTGCTGCTGTGTGAGGACCGGCGTCGTTACCGCCTCTGTCAAGAGAACTCATTAGTTTCTTAATGTTGTAGATGAGTGACAAATATGACATCTGAAGCAGGAGGAAAATTTTCTCAAGGAATCAATGCTCCGCCAATATGTGTTCTCTAATATTCAACTCCTCTCTTCTCCTCTCCTAAACCATTCCACCAGCTCGATACCTCCACAGTACGTCGGCAACAGTACCGGGCAACCGTCGGACCGGGGCGATGTGGTGATCGTAGTTCCTAACATCGATTCCGAGCATCTGGAACCGGTCGGCATCGAGGATCTTGCCTCCGTGTGTATCGATACCGAGATCGAGATCGAACCGGGCAGTCCCAAAACCATCACGGAAAGTTCAAGTAAGTGTTCACAGTCGATTCGTTCGGCTTTTCTTCCTTCAACAACTACTATCCATGTGTCGTTATTTCGCTGAAACGCTCACCGTGCTAGTGCGAGCGCTTTTGTAAAGAGAGAAACAAAAATAAACCAAAAAGGAAAAAACATTCGACACCAGTGGTTTTTCCGACCTACCTTGTGGTGCTGCAGCGAGTACAGTGTTGGCCGCTTTGCGCTATAAACGAATGTTTTGCTAGTGTTCCATTTAACATCACTCGAACGTCACTGTACATACATTATGCACTTCTCACCATTACTTGCGAACGACCGTTGGAGTTATGCGTGGCGCTGTGCTTAACTACCGACCGCCGGTTTGGGGTAAAACCATACAGAAGGAAACTCGATTTTGACGCCCGTGACGTTAAGCTAAATGAAACAGACGTAAATCCAGCGAATGGAATAAAAATGTTTAGTTTCACCCTTTTTTTCATTTCTTTCCTGTTCTCTTCGGTTGATGTCTTTTCTTACTCTATCAAACATCGGTTGCACATCTTGATTGGTTCTTTGCTCACATTTCTCTTCCTTTAAATTTATTGTTTTATTTTCTTTAAAAACTACACTTCTCTTAATGATATTCCTCTCAGGGTATGATAATGATAGTGAAAAGACTTTATTTTCTTTGTTTCTTTTTAAACACTTTGGCCTTAAAAAGATTTTATACTCTGAAATAAATCAAATCAGTTTAATAATTCTTCCTTAGTATATGTTTACATCTTGTTTTCACGCAAATAAGTTACGAATTGTTTACGAGTGATCTAATAACTTTGATTTAAAAATCAATTTTCAATTCAATTTTTTTTATTTATTTCAATACACAAAGCTAGAGTAACTAGCAAGCAACACTTAAAACTAGGTTTTGATTTATCAAGTTAGAAGTTTGCTTACAATTCTTTGGTTCATTATACCGCTTGAAGCAACCTTAAATTGCCGGTGACACTGTTGACCGTAGCAGTCGCCTTCGTGCTCGATGCTCTAATCAAATTTCTTTCTTTCTCTCTTTCTTCCTGCAACAAAAACCAACAAAAAAAAAAAAACAAACAAATCCAAAATCAAACACAAAAATCCGTTGTGAACCGAACCCGCTTGTGTCAGTGTCAGAATTAGAAAACTTTTGCTTTGCTGAGTACTCCACTCGACGAGGATCTCGCATACAGACTTGTGTGTAGGCTTGCCCATCCCTTCCGGATGGAGCTCCAAACAAACCCCAAAACTACTGCCGGTGAGAATGATACATCCTTCCATCAGCACCATACGAATGCAATGTGGCTCTTCTAGTGTACAACCCCTTGAACCGATATGGCTGTAGAATTTGTTTTTTTTTTCGTTCTTTCTTCTTCGTAACCATTAGGCAATACGACCAGTTTGCCCGAACCGGTGTTCTCGGACATGGTTTTGGTTCACCAAAATGGCAAACTCGTTGAACGCGACCTTGTACAAAGCATTTGATGTACGCGTTTAGGCAAACATACACAGACAGACACTCAAGCTCACAAACACACCTACCAGAAACTGCACATCTAATGCGTGCAAGATGGAAACTTGTCTATATAGATTCTGCAAAATCCTGTTTCACATTTTACTTTGCTAGCGTCCACCGAGACTGTGATCTCCCAGTGCTATGTCTTCCGTATTATATTTTTGATTCACTTTCTCGACAACGATGTAAATACAACTTGTTGCGTCCTTTGGGGTTTTTTTTTTCTCTTAGCCACAAGATAATGTAGCACCGTGCAAAGACGAAACCGTCAGTACGACCAAAAAATTAAGCACTTCTGGATCAATCACCTGCCAACTTGGTGCAAACAAGGCCACCTCTTTAGTCTACACAATCTCTCAAAATTTCTTCCAAGCAGCGCTTCGAATAATTTTTTAAGAGTGCAAAATGTTGGCTTTCACATCAATACTCGTTTTTTTTTCTAATTTTGGTTTCTCTAATTCCTTTCTTATTATTTGTTTCAATAAGGATTTAATAAAGAAACGGTAAAAGGCTCGAGAAGGCCCGCCACTGATGAAATTATGCAATGCGCAGTATCAAGGGGAGACCTTCTCGAGTCGTTTGCCAATGAAACTTTAAAGTCGAAAATTATCGCAACCGTTACACTGTCATAAGTCAGAACAGAAATCCAGTTGTACGAACGAGTTGATATTATCTTCTGGTTCATTGAATCCTAAAAAGATTAAGATTTTTCAGTGAATGGCATAGCTTTACGCTTTTGTAATCTAAAATTCCTTGTTTCGCTGAACAAAGATTTTTTCGGCAATAAAATCGTCAGTATTTGAAACGATTGCTCTATTGTGTACCTTCGTGGTTTTAAAATTTACCAAACATTGAGCTAATTTTTTGCACCATCTTGAGATGGATTAAGTGTTCATAACCAAAATGCATAGGAATTTTATCTTAAAAATAGATAAAAGATTCTTGGTTTTATCAAATTACAACATCTTTTAACATATCTTCCGGAATTTTAACACGAAATGCATAACTTAAAGGCGTTGTGCGGTAATATTTGTTTTGCGTTACAAATTAATTGGCATTAGTGAAGTGCGCTATTTTCTGTTTGAATGCTCATTTTTCTATTTTCTAAATTTCTTTAGAAGCTCAAAAACTGTTCTTTAAAAAGCATTTTTAATTTTAAAATGAACCGAACATGACATGAACTATATAAATGATATTTTTCTTATAAATAACAATGTCGTCTAAATCGGATAAATCATATTCCTTTAAATGAAATATTCATCGATTTAAACAAAATGAAATAAAACATTTACCCCTTTCATTCCACCTATAAACACTGAAAAATGATAAGTTCCACTCGAAATTGATGAATATTTCCCCCATATGAAGTCCCGTCCACCATATTCTTTTCTAGAACTATCTCTTCCACGTTCCACGATAGATTCCTTACGTGAAAGCAACCCTCCATCTGTCGTGTTCCAAGTTCCATTTGACTTGACTACCCTTCATTTCGTGACACGTGACGCGCCACGCCTGATAAATGGTGCTTGTGATAAATCGTGTCGATTTCCCCTCACCCTAACTCACTCCCTCTCACTTACTGTACCTGTCGCACTGATCTCAACTATCCTTCCGTCTAATCAATCGTCCACACCTTTCGTCACTCCGATTCGGATGGTTTTGCTCGGGCGAACTAAACAAACAAACAAACAACCAACCAAGCAATCCAATAACTATAAAACCCTTGCATTCCATTTGCAAAAAACTGGCCTTTTACCTTCCTACTTCGTAGCACCATCGTACGACGATTATAGTTCATCCACATCGCTCTAACAGTGTCGGCGTCGACGGCGGCCGTGGCATACGGGACGCGCAGCCGGCAGCCATTGGGGTTAAGCTGAATCGCATGCCTCGCACGTTACTTCCCACTGGAAAGCCGGCTCGGTGACATACGCTTGGCTGTCAAAAAGCGTTCGCTTTACTCGTCCGTCTCGATGTTTTTCGCTTCGCCTGCCGATTCTGCCAAATGAGAGGACCGGATTGAGGAACTATCGGTCCATTCATCCGAACAGCGGAGCACCGAACAGATCGAAAAAAAGGTTCACCGGTAAACAAGCGGCCCAGAATACGGCCACAGTACGGTCGATCGAAAAACACTAGCACAACAACAAAACCCACCTAGTGTGTGTGTTTGTGTGAGCGTTCAGGAAAATTTGAATAATCGGATAACCTTTGACCCAAGCGGGCAACGCCAGAAACGGGGAGAAAGAGGTGGAAGTGTGGAATGGAGAAAAAACCACACCTCAAAGTGGAGGCCACTATGTGACACACATCGATAACAGACAGACCCTCGACGTCACTCGCCCATGAAAAACTCCCCCCATATGTGTGTGTGTGTGCGATAAGCCTTGAAAGGTGAACGCGAAAAATGAAAATCTCCATCAGGGTGGGCGATTACAATTTTCAACCAATCCAACCATACAGACAAATGGTCGGAAAAAAGACAACGGGAACAAGCTTTCCATACACCTGTCCATCGCTCTATTTGTGTGTGTGTGTGTGTGTGTGTGTGTGGCTTTATATGTGCGTGTATGCGTGCGTGGGGTAATACAATTTCAAATCGATTCGCACGCTGTGGGCATGTAGCGGACAGACGTAACGTATCCCGATAAGCCGCTATCAGAGATACAGATACAGAAGCAACACACACAAAAAAAAACGCCTGGAAGAATGCTACAAAATTTAAATCCACCACCACGATGGCTTATCACGATGGAGGCGCCCGGTGGCCCATATAATCAGTTAAGCTTCACTAACAAAATGCGTCCATCGTGTCCCGCTGGGTATGGCGGGAGCTGACCCCAGCCATCATCAACAAACTGCCAGATCACCACCATCAACCCACCCCACCATCATCACAATCATCACCCTCGAAAACATCAGCAAAGCAAAATGAGAAATGAAAAACAATATACAAGAAAAGGCTACTAAACCTACTAGCCAAACACAAACATCATCAAAACCATTCCGATAGTGAGTCTGTGAAATCTGTTTTCTCGCTCTACTGTGTTTTTTTTGTTTCGTTTTCATTTTTTTCCCCGTTTGTTTTTTTGTTCCTGAAAGCCGTTGCTTGCTTTGTTCTTATCTGTCTGGATGTTCTCGTTGTTCTCTCTCTCTCTCTCTGTCTCTTTCTCTCTCACTGTTTTTCTCCTTCCTAATGTCTGTCTCTCTGTCTCTCTCTCTCGCTTTATCTCCCTCTGTCTTTTTCATAGTGTGCCCTTCCATTCAATGTGTTGTTCTTGTTGTATGTTTACACGTTAGCTTGCCCTAGTCCTAGTGTCGTTCGTTTTCGGTCCACAATATTCGTCCACCCACCCTTGTGTTCCAGGGGTTGGTTGAGCAGTATTCTAGCCTCTAGCAACGCACAAATTCGACTACCACAAAACCGTCGTATCGCAGCAGCAACCGAATTGGATTAAAATTGAGCAACAAACACTCCTCCAAACCACCGTACCGGGCGCTACTGCTTGGGGACGTTGTGATGGTATCCGTTTGCTTTTGGTTGAATATTTTCAGTTTATCGCCTCTTTGTCTCTCCTTTTCGACTTCGGTCCCGATACCCACCTTTTTCGTTGTTCTAGATCGTTTTGTAACTGTGTCGTTTGTTTTTCGTTCCATCTCCTCTTTTTGAACTATCCAATTTAAGTTGAAAACTTCCGGCTAGTTGCGGGTTCGGGTTTTTTTTTCTCCTTCTTGGCCATCGTTTCCCACTATCTTGCGCCGTTCCTAATCGGATATTGGCTCATTTTCGTATCGACCACCGGCCCTTTAACCGTTGAAGATGTTTATCTGTATTTCTAACCGTAGGCTAGGGGAGATTCTGTTTTCCATTGCCTGGATGATTTTCCGTGCTATGCAAAATTGAAAAACTAATCGAATGGCCTTTTTTTGTTTTGTTTCTGGTGGAATGGAAAGATTTCTGCAAAAAAGAACTGCCTGCCGGACTCGGGGATTACCAAGCACCACAAAAAAAACTGAATCGTTTCCTACGGTTCCAAGTGAATGGATTGGTAATGACTGTATTTACCCTTTACAGTAATTAACTTTAATTTTGTTTTCAGTGAGACAACACAATTTTTTGTTAGCTATTTCGTTAGCTCATTCGTTTTTCACAAAGTTTTTGCTTTTAAGGGGTTGATACGTTCTGTTGCAAATGAACAGAGAGACTTAAAAGACGAAGAAAACAATTCAATTCAGATTATGTTGCAGAAGATGTAGTAATTATCTGCAAAGAGGTTTCAAACGTATTTTGAACCGTTTTCTCTACTCTAGGGTTACACGAAACTTATTTAAATATATTCTTTAAAAGTTTAAGATTTCTTTAAAAGTTCATGTTAGTCGTATCAGTGTAAATTCTACAGGATTTGTAA
Organism: Anopheles stephensi; assembly: GCF_013141755.1. NCBI lineage: Eukaryota > Metazoa > Arthropoda > Insecta > Diptera > Culicidae > Anopheles > Anopheles stephensi. Next base: position 31,764,198 of record NC_050203.1, on the reverse strand, counting down.
TATTTTTTTTATCTACGTTAACGAGGAATGATCTGGCCATCAGCTATACTTTATATACTTCAGCTATACTTTTTACCTCTTAGATTATGTCTGTGATTGCTGGTTTACTAGAGTTAATAATACCACTTATTTTGATCTTCAGACCTCACTACGGGGGAACAGTTCGGATGGGATTTAGCTGTACTGCCATCTTTAAAATAGTGAATCTCATCCGTAGCTTGATTAGTAATAGTTGCTCTGAATTTTGTACTCCAAATACCTAATGTGGGAAATTTTCGGTCTAGGCTCTAGGCGGAAGGCTTATTGCCCAAGAGTTAAGATAAGCATCAGGACTATTTAACATCCATCTAAATGGTTGAAGATATCCCGAACAAGATGAATATTATTATAATCAATTATTCATCCTTGACTGTGACAATACGGCATCTAACCGTCATAATTAATAAATAAATAAAAAATTCATTCTTGGCTTTATATAATCACGCAGAATGTGGAGTTGGCGTTTGTGAAAAATGTCTTACTTGAGGTAAGGCAGGCGACTCCTAGCTAACCTCGCCAACGACCAAAGGAATTAATTTGAACAAACCTCTATCAGAGGACGTTATTCTATAATCCTATATTCAAAACGAAGCAATAACTGACTCCTGCTCTGGCAAGCATGTACTAGTTGCTTAAGGTCGCTTGGGACTGTTTGGCAACTTTTTTATAAAATTATATTGAACGTGTGAATCTTGCCTTATTCCACTCAGTTATTTTAGATGTTGTTGACTGCTTTTCAATTTGTATCAATTCAATCGTGATTCTCCCTGCTCTTGATTTATTTTGAGTTAGAATTTGGCCTCTTAATACTTTCATAGTGCTCGAAAAAAAACACTTATAAACGAATCTTTCCAAACAGCTGTAGAAAACCACTGCAAAAAAACAACTATAACTTCCTCGTTACAAAATACATTGCGTTCTGCCCCAAATCGAACGTTGCAAATGTCTGAAATCTAATTTCCAAACGCAACCCAACATTCCACCACCACATCGCTATTATGCCATCTAACTTGCATGTAAAAAGAGGATCACATTTTCCAGCAATTTTCACAACGCTTAACTTTCCCTTTCGAAAACCATGCCCGCTAGCCATTGGGGCAAAACGTGCCACCTTTCCAAAAACTGGAGACTTAATCCTTTTCAATATCTAAACTCATACCGAGAGGAGAGAGTGAGAGAGTACCAATAACGAAACTAAACCAAACAAACCCCATCAGCGAGAGTGAGCGAGGGATGAGCTTTGGCTCATATGCCCTTGCAGAGTCGTATCGTGCATCGTACCGCCCCCGGCTGATGACGGTTTTTCCATTCCATTTCACATTTCAATACATTTCACCTTCCACTTTGTGATGATGTTGCGTGTCTGTTCGGCGTGCACCACGTGCAAGCATTACGATAAGTGTGTAAAAATGGAGCAAAAGCATTACCGGCGGCAACGCTAACGGGTGGCCGTACGATGCATGCCCGGTCTGCCCGATGCATGCCAAATCATCCTAAAGTGCGATACGAAATATTCCACCAAATAATAAAAGTAACAGGCATTATCGCAATGTAGGTAAGTGGTGGTGGTGGTGATGGTTCTGTTCAATTCGCCGAAGGAAAAATATTGATAGCAGAGCCAGAAAAAAAACCAACCTCTTTACGGACGGATTGATTACGACCTGATCTGTAAAGGTGAATTGAACCAGCAAAAAGGATAATACACATAGCGCTTTGAGCTATCGATACTTCGCGGAGGAAAATTCTCACAAGTACACAAAGAAAATCCTTCATTTAAAACTCCAACCGGTTTTTCTGGGGAAACAATTATTGTGTCAAGAAGCAAAGAAAGAAAAGGGAAAAGGCTTTGCTGACTTTGATGCAAAGCCAGAAAAGTTTTGAATTTCATCCAGACAATTGTAACGAAAAAAAAATACTATTTCCCAAATCCTTCCCCGAATATGCTTCTAAAGGGGGGATCCTTCTTTCCATTTTTGAGGGGATATAAAAGGATCACCTTGAATAACTCGCTAACAAGTTGCGAAGTTGGAATGGTGCGTCCAAAACTTTACACATCGCAAGCTTGGGACCATCTTTCTTAGAACTCGGTTGGAGCTGCCACTGCTCAACTGCAGCGTTATTACATCGTTATGCCATTCCGTGACAGATAGGGATCCTTCTCCATCCTTGTTCCATTCCATTTTCAAATACAGACCAGCGTGCGCGTGCCAGGTACGGCAGCGCGATATTGACACGGACAAACGTTTGTTTGATTTGTAACCGGCGCTGGTGCAATTCGATGCAACATTGAAACAAACGCTTACGGAAAATCACACCGAATGCCCGATCAGCATTGACTTTTAAATTGAATGCAAGCGGATGCAGTGCAGGTGTACCGTTTCGCAACGCATCGCGCTACGTGTGTAAATATGTATTCTCGAGCTTTTCCGCTTTTCTTCACAACACCGTTGTAAGCCCGGACCGGATCCGTATTCGATGTCGGACGACTTGGTGATTGGATCGAACTTGGCCGTCTACTGCAGCAGAACGGAACATCACACCTGACGCTTGAGCTCGGTGAAGCTCTATCTGTCTGCCTTTTGCGAAGGATCTATTCCCGCACACAAACACACGCATACACACTTCAATCGAAAAACGATGTCTGATAAACGAAGCAAAACAAGCCACACACACCCTAACAGACGGTGTTATTAAACCTTCCAGTTCAATTTGCTGAATGCATTACTGGGAAGGGATGTGATCCCTCGGGAACACACCCACCCGTTTGCCGTGTGACGCGAAATAGGTAAACGATTTAGGAAGCCCCGTTTTTGGAGCGCACAAAAACACACATACCACATATGCACGTGGCTCTAAGGGTCCTGGAGGATAACGATAAGGAATTTCATTTCGTTACTAGTCCTCCGGCCTGAGACAGCCGGTTAGCTGGCTGGCTGATGTTATTGACTGGTCCCGTGCGTACGTTTTCCGCTAGTAAAAATAGATTGCAGCTTTCATCGATGGTTGTCTTTTTATCGGCTCCATCCATAATGGAGATAGCGAAACCATACCTGTCACAAAGCCGGAATGTAACTGAATACATCTCAGCTTAAGCACTACTTACTGCGAAGCTTTCCATTTGTGACAAGACCGGCGTCGGGGAAGTAACGTTTGATTGGACGTTATTGCGTTACGCCGCTGTTGACCCACTTTTCCCCCCTTCTTCCCTTCTCCACACCTACCGCCCCTGTCCCTCGCAGGTGCCATCCCACGGGAGCTAGCGCTCTGTTCCGGCTTTTGCTAAGCTTGCGGTTTTTGTCTGTGAACGCTTCGCAGCTGTGCGGTCGTGCTTGGTCGTGTTTGGTCGTTGCGGTCGCCGGTCGGGCTTGCGATCGTCCCAGGGAGGATTTGATTTGATCCCTGAAGCATGGCACAGCTGTTCGCCTGCCCTTACTTTATGGTTTTATATGATTGTCCGGAAGTACAAAATAAACATGTGCATGTGTCCCCTACGCGCTCACCGGAGTTGCCGATCCTTTTTCCCCCCATTAGAGCTTCGTCCAACCGTCCTACACAAACAAACTTAAAATGAGGAGGGGGGGGGCTCGTCATCTGTGAGCATGCAACTATCGGCCGTATACTATATCTCACGGTTCGATAATAATTTGATCGTGTTTATGTTTCCACCGCTGGCACTATCTCCAATCACCGAGACTTCCAATCCCCACACATGCATGCATATTAACACACATGCCTGGGAAGGGTCCCGGCATAACTTTGCCCTGGCGACCCCTGTCATCAGCTTCCGACGCTCCGGAGGCTAAACAGACGGCACATAATTTCCAACTGAAAGACCGGAAGTCGACAGTCGATAAAATCTCGAAAATTGTACGCCCGCTTCTGTTCCTGCTGCTACACACACATACAGCCGTTTGTAATGGGACTAGCACAAGATGAAGACGATGCTACTCATCCTCTTGACACACACAGACACACACACACACAAACAGAACCGAAACCCTGAAACCGAGATTGTCGAGAATGCTTATTCTGCCACAACTCAAACCTTTGGGAACGCTTTACAGGCGAGGTCGTCTCCTTGCCCTCGCCTTTTCGGTGTGTAGTTTTGCTAGCAGGAAGAGGATTGCCCTGGAACAAAAAAAAAACCCCCGCAAATCCTCACCACCGGTTGCGGTTTGGAAGTTGTGGTGGAATGCGAAGCGGAGTTTAGTATCAGCATCATTAGAGTACATGCTCTACCGGAAGGAGGATAACAACCATGAACATTGTTGTTTCTTGACGTTGAAACCTTGTTTTCGGGATGCGTTGCCTAAGGACGAGTTCTGCCAGCTGGTTTTTGTGCCCCATCTCCGAGCGCTTTCCTTGTGCCTGATTGGCTTCGTATGATGGTGAGTGCTACGAGCGGGCTTTCTCCGTTTCCCAGGATGCATAGTACAGACTTGGGGACCGGACCTCGGAGGTGGGTTTTTCGGGCTGGATGGGTTGGGCCACAGCTTACCGACAGGCAAACAATCTGGTAATTATTTTTAAGGTAGTGAAATACGTTATGAGTAAAACGGGTAGCTGAATGGTTTATGGCAGCGGTATGGGTGCTGTGGGTGTGCCGAGATTGTCCTACACTCTTCAATTTACAAACTGCAACATGTTTTGGTTTGAGATACAGATGTAAGCTGGATTCTTTTTCTTTTCAGATGGGCTTTAAATTTGATCCCCAATAAAAGGTTTCTAGAGAAGAACGGTTTTTCTATGGGTATTTCAAGTCTTAAATATCTAGCCGAAACACATGGCGATGTATCCAGACTAAAGCGAATTATGTTTAGAGCTCTGCAGATTATCCATAGAATGCCCATCAGAGAGACTCAGTACATACTGCTTCACTGAAAGGAGTGTAGTGTTTTGAGGAAAATTACTGAAAGGAGTGTAGTGTTTTGATATTTTTGGAATAGCTTGACCACATGTGTAAGGATTTTTTTGGTATAATTATATGCCTGAAATGGATTTAATTTTGTTATTTCTAAATAAATGAGATAAAAAGAATAATTAAGAATTCACGCCTGCAAATATGCTACATCAGGACATAACAATTAAAAAAACTCTTTAGCCCAACCAATTAAAATGTCATCTAAATTGTAATTGCCTACATTCAGGCGTTACTCTGTACTTATGGGCCCATGGCCGAGGTGATAGCGGCATCTTTCCTCTGAAGGCAGACATATATATCCTATCGGTATAATCTTCCCATACCGAATGACTATCCTTCTTCTTATTCTTACTTGGCACTACAACCTTGAAAGATCTCGGCCTGCCATTTCTAGCTTTCTGTGACTTGATTTTACCCGTAGCTGGCCAATCAGTTCTGCTTACGGGGAGGCGGTTTGGATGGGATATGATCCCCATTCCTGTGCCGCGTGAACACTGGCGTTGTTATCGACTAGGCCACGGGACCACTCCAATGGACTATTCAGCCATGGTAAAGGCAAGGAAGCCAGTAACCGAAGGCCAAGGCATCTCGAGGTTTTAGTGCCAAGTAGAAGGCTTCTCCGGGGTTTTTTTAATACAATAATATGCCTCAAATCAAAATACTTTTATTGTTTAACCTTTAATAAGGTGAAAGGAATAGCTACGAGTTGACGCCTAAAAGTATGCAAAATATTTGTCAATCACTGCTGAGGCTATTGAAACCCTTTTTAACTTCAAAGAGATTTAGTCAACCCTATTAGGACATATGAAAACAATCTCTTAACCCCTTTCAATCAATTTAATATGTGCAGTCATAATTATAATTGCATACTTTCAGGCGTTGTAGACTTACTGTAGAGGCTGAAGAATTTATTTCAAAGAAAATTTTATGCTTTTATTACATTTTTTATGTAGAATATTTACCCAAAATTGCTCGCTGTGCTCTTTCGCACAAATGTAAAATAGGCTACAAAAATATTGTTTTTTTTTTTTGTCTCAATCGCAACATGTGTTAGCAATCTCAGAGCAACATAGTGATAAAAACATTTACATGCGTTACAACAAATTATTTCCATCATTACACGATGAAGCAATAAAATCAACACGCACACAGGAAAAAAAAGCTATGCAACAGTTTCCAATCACATCGAATTACAACTAAATCACCAAAACACAATCAATCGTTATAAAAACAACCCCCCTCCCCCCCCCCTCACCAGGCCAGGCGGCCCTTATTCTATTTTATTGTACCCTCAACAACCCCCAAAAGTGCCATTAGGGGTAAAACAAATATCCGTTTCCACCGAAAAATACCAGTGGCGTGGTATTACCCTTGGCCATGCGAACCGAACTCTATTAAACATTTATAAACCGTTTATAAAGCACGCCAAAAAACTTGCCTACCTGGTTCGCTGGTTAGCTCTGTCGGTACCGCCCCAACATAACCAAACTGCATGTAAATCCAACACCACGCCACTAATACTGCTAACGATAATGTTTCCCCCACTAATGTCAAACAAAGTTCCCAAACCGAGCTAACCGGGCCTGGCAAAACTTGTGCTCCAGCCAATGATGCCAGAAGACCCGTTCTTCTCTGCATCAACTGCACCACCACGATAGGGTCCCGGGTTGAAGGCGGAATATGTGTCGGAGATGTAGGGTACGCTCGTACGCTACCAGCTCCCGATCCAGTAAAGACTAATTAATTAGCTCGTCTCACAAGTGTAACGATAAACGGTACATACGCTCGCAGACGCGACTACTATCTTGCACCGTGATCGTTACGCCGTCGCGTTCACTAACTCTGACGTACACAATGAAATTACGTCACTGACGGGGAGCGAAGGAGCTTGGAGCGTGGGGGTTGTCTTAAAAATTAAATCCTGAACCTGTGCGGGAAATTGGCGGAAATTGTTGGCATTTTAAGTTGAAGCAAATGGATAGTCAAGGTACATAAAATTTAATGAAGATTCATACATCCCACGGATTTCCTCGCTCGCTCTGGTGGATTTTCGGGGGAAGCAAATTCACTTCTTTTTTCTCGTGCGAGAATGATAGGATAAATCTCACTCGCGAGTCACACCATATAGGACACAAGGGCGTTGAAGAAGGAACTGCTCTACCCACGAAGGGAACTTGATCCACGTTCGTCAGTTACACGTTAAGGGATGTTGTATTTTCCGATGAAGAAGGTTTCCCCATCCCCGTAAAAAATCCACGCTCGATTAAATTACCCACAATAAATCAGGCGAAAGAAACAGCCTGTCTGCGTATTTTTTTCAACCCTTTCACACCGAAAACCGCAAACCAAACTTATCCAATCGCTCAAACTCTCTCCCTCCCGTTGCCTGAGCGCGTCCCATCGAATCGCTTTTCAGCTCAGCTGGCTCGTTGTTCGGCCTATAATCGTCAATATTAATTATTATCGATGGCCATTCTCGTGCCTGGTGATGGTGATACGATGAAGCTAAACAACGTGCTGACGAAGGTCATTACGAAGGTCTTAACGGCATCATTGACGCTTTCCTTTTCAAACCGTTTATCGGAAAAGGGGTTTTAATGGCCGCATCAAACCGCGTTCTCCCATCAGTGTAAAGTGAGGTTAGGGTTTTTTGGTTTTGGTTTTTTGTTTTCGTTTCACCCCTCTGTTTTGAGACCATTTACCTCGATGAAGAATTTATGTGATTGTGCGTAGTGTTCGAAGAATCTCTTCCCCGGAGGGGGAGAGCGGGATGCAGATGGAAGAGTAAAAGCATCCGTCAAGGGTTGAATTGAAAGCTTGAAGCTCGTGGTCGTTGTTTTTGGTGTTTTTATCCGTCGACTACATCTTTCCCCCCGAAGAAGATTCCCAGTTTTCCCAATGCTGCATGTACGTGTTATACGTTTTCGGAAAATGTGATGTTATATGTTGTTTCCTGTTATGTTTTCCAGTAGTCATAAAAAACAGAATTACGGAAAAAAGGTTAATATTTATGTGTGTTTAAGGATTTTGTTCGTATGAGATAACTTAAGAGCCGATTCAGTTATTTGAAACATATTTATGAAGGGAGAAAATATGGAAGTGGAATATAATAAGTAGCAATAATGATCACAAACGTTGATAAGTATAACGTCGCAGTGATAGCTTCATACAGGGTCCAAAAATGAAGGAAAATAATTTGAAAAGAACGTGACGCAGTATGAAAAGTGCTTCAACCTTAAGCTCTCTGTTTACATTTTAAGCACCTCTCCATCTGACACGAGTACACTTGACCGACCGAACAGGAGCACAAACTTCCTTCCCATTATACACCGTAAAAGCTCTCACTCGACGTTACACAGCCTGTTTAACCTCTGTTTGTTTGTGTGTCCAGGTTCTACATTCGGTGACTGTTCATTGTGAATGTTTATCAATGTTTCAATGTTATCCTGGTCCATTATTATCACTGACAAACAATAATCACTACCACCGCCGCCACCACCACCACCACTAATCACTCCCGTGTGCAACTTTGTATCGATGTATGTGCAATCACGTGTGTGTGAGTTTTTTTGTGTCGGTGTACTAAGCTTAAAAGCTTACAAAGCGCAAACGTTTCCACCTTTTCGCCCCGCAACACGTGCACCTCGTTCCACCATTTTGATTTCCCCTCCTTTCTACCCTTCCCCTATACTGTTGAACGTACTGTATTTTTAATTTATGTTTATCATTGTGATTTAGTTCGGCTGTGTGGTGTAATAGGTGGAAGAAAATTCCGTACACACTGTAAAACATGCACAGTCACACACGCACATGGGAGGATTTTTTGGGGATTTTTTTTCTCACAGCCGGGAAATAGATAGCCCCACTTCTTTCGGTTGAAATAACGATTCCACCTAATGCTGTTCATCGTGAAAGCACCGATCGATGTTGCGAGCTGAATGTTGTGTTTGATTATACTGTAAATTAATGTTTTTTGCTGTGAAATTGTTTTGTTAAGTGTTTTTCGTCTCCCAACCCCCATCACACCGGTGTTGTGCTTTTCCAGTTTTTTTTCTTTGTACTACTTTTACATATTCCCTTTTTTTCTTGCAATGTATTCTATTGTGTGTTTTTGTGTGTCTTTCTTTCTCTTTGTCTCGCGTTGTTTTTGCATACCAACGCACCGCAGTTATTATGATGGACGAGGAGGACGATGAGGAGGACGAGGAGGAGGACATCGAGGAGGAGGATCTGGACATTGGGGCGGAGATTGATCCCGATTCACCACCGTGGGACGTGTACGGTGATATGGACGTGGAGGATCAGGACGATACGACGGAAAATACGGCGTTGCTGCGCACTGCTGCCAAGACAGAAATCATCGTCACACCGATCAGTCCGGTAAGCAAGGCATTTTATATACAAATTTGTGATAGATTTTATGGTTGCATGATCGAAAGTGAGCTGCTGCTTGTAGTAATTGGTAGTAAACACCAGGCGCCTCCATTAAAAATCATAATTAAAATAATCTATGTGTCCAATGATGCATTCAAGACCAGCGCCGTTGTCACCTTAATATATCAATTTTCTACATTTTAACCTAACCTATGCCTACATTTTACGTACCTCAGTTGCGAAAAATGAGCTCTCGTGAATGAAAAGGTTTAGACTTTAGCCGAAGATCGGATCTTAAGTAGTTTGAATCTATTTCATATCATTTCACCTCAGGATGTTGGGAGCAAAATGTTTTTATGTGAAACTTTTGTTGAAAATACAATTTTCGGATGGAGGCACCTGGTACCTCAAGTAAAAAATCTCAAAAACACGAGGCGCCTCCATCAGAGAAATTAAATTTAAAAAAATCATGTATTTCTTAGTAAATATTTTCTCGAAATTCGAACATAAAAATCATCTTTAATGCATATTCTTTAGATAAAAGTAAAACAACAAAAAATTGATGTCTTCTGCAGACCTTTCTAAATACTCACGAAAATTTATTCATTCACTTTTTCATATTAAGTTGTTAGTATTATGTTGTTTGAATATCGTTTTTTCCTACAACAAAAATATTCCTCGTAATACTTAACCTAACAGTTAAACACTTATTAGGATAAATAGAAGTCGACTCCGTACTCAAATACTATTTAACCCATTTTCTTTACTACCCTCCCCAACAGGTCAGCTCGGCATTCGAGCTTAACCGTATGGACAGCGAGGAGTACCGCCGCTCGAAGCAAGTCCAACCAGCGGCCAACAACAATGAAGGCGAACAGCTTCAGCAGCAACCGCAGCAACAGATGCTGGCCATCACCGGCCCGAGCGGCGCGATGGATTCGCTCAAGCCCGAGAGAGCGAGCAACGGTTCGGACGATACATGAGAATGGCTGAAACCATCCCCAGTGGCCAGTCATGGCTGCACCTCCACGCAGCACCATCCCTTCCAGATCCGACCTCACGCACCCTTCACCGTTCCCTTCCGTACCGGTTGGCAGCTGTTACAGCGTTCAGCGCTACCATCGCTTGCTATCGCCCTATCTACCCAACTCACGGCCCTGCTCGACGCAACACAATTCTGTGGGTCACCATTCACCGGACGAGCTATCGTCCGCTCGTTCACAAATCAACGCGTATCCTCTCGGGACAAACTCGGATGCCTGCCGCTTGCCTGCGGATGCTAATCGTCACGCAAAACGCAAGTCGGGTTTGTTTGGCACAACCAACAACCGAGCGATGATAGTACGGAAACAAAAACAAAAACCCACTTCTTAGAGACCTGATTTCGTTTGACTCCAAGTTGTCCTTCCTAGAAGACGGTCCTGTTGTCTGTTATAGTCTAGCTGTTGAATAGTCGTAGCCACTCGCCATTACTTTGAGCAGGAAAAGCGAATGTTAATTTTGGATCGTTGATTAGAGCCCGTTTCACTGCTCCCAGGGAGTTACTCATCGCAAAATTGCTCTCTACTAGATCGCGGGTGGAAGGAGTCCAGGCCGATTCCCGATCTGTTGTTTCCCCAACTCACATCATCCATGGTGCTACCAAGTACATTAACGAACGCATGTTGCTTAGTTTTACTAGCTACACACTCACTGACTCACTCTCTATTTTATTGTCTGTTACTTCTGTGCGCCACTTCGAATCCTACCAGTTAAAGGGAGTTTGTAGATTAAATTCAGAGTATATAAGTACACAATCGTAAGCGACCAGCACAAACATTTTAATTAAACGAATGATATCTAAAGACCAACGATCGGGCCTTCGCTTCTAGTACTTGCTTGCAACAGCGAAAGGAAACGTTCATTAGCTGCTAACCGTTCAATTGCATTGCACCAACCAACCAGCCAATCCGTGTGTGAGAGTATAAAATCCTCATACTCATACGGTTAATACATTATTGTCCCCGTTTTTTAAGTCTAAACACATAATGACCGCACAAATTCCCTCTTGAATCCATTTTCAGTTTTTCTCGATAGGTAAAAGAAGAGAACAAAAATTACCTTAAACGCTACCTTCCCAATGTATTGAGCACAAATTAACCACCAGCTTCCTTTAGAGATTTAGAACGCCATTACGCCCCTTTCCGTTTAGTAACATCAACAAAATTAATAGAACCATTACTCACTAGAGCACACAAGAGCGAAACGGTGAAGCTGCTGTAGGCGCGTCTCAGCAAACAAAAAAAAAAAACAAAATGGTGGTGAACGCAAGAGTTACAGTTTTAATGATAGGCATTTTTTCTATACCTTACTTTAATTCCTCCTAGCGTCTAGCGACAAACGTGCAGCCTGGTTAAGTAGTCACGTATGTCAAATAGTGAATGAACACAAAACCGGGTTCGTGGAAAGCAAGGCACTAGAGGGAAGCAAAAAAAAAACAACAAAAGAATAGTTCATTATAAAAATGGCCAAAACTGGATTTCACGAGTTAGCGTTAAGATGTAGGCGTGTTCGAACAAGGCAGGCTAATGGAAGCTAAGAAAGATTTCAAATCAAAAATCGACAATGGCGTACGATCAAATCACACTCAGCATCGCAACATCATATGTCACCTATTACTTCCCGTTGTGGTATTTGGTATTGATATTGAAGAAAAACACAAAAAATGTCAATTATTAAACTTAGAAAAAAGAGACAGTAAGTGGACAACAAGAACCGAACACTCAACGCTCGCACAGCACTCGGACGCTGTGAGTGATGCGCTCTAAAACAGAAACATAGATATTGATTTAGTGGTAGAAAAATGAGTAAGCAAGAAGGTAAAACAAGTATTTTAGTTGTAACATTGGGCGGCCACCAATAAAACAACACTGGTGGGAACAAAAAATTATCGTTCATTTTAGCAAAGACCTAGGATAAGATGAGTAACTACACACAAAATAAAAAGACAACAAATTATAAAGAACAGAGGTTAAACTTAAGCTAATGCTAAAGGGCAGTTAAGGAGAAAAGGAGACGAAAACAAAACAAAACTTTAAGCACAACACAGTACCGCACAACACACAGACAAAACATTAAAAATTAAAGCAAGAACAAAAACGCACATCACTCCGAACAAGTGAAGACAATAATGGTTGAGTAGTGAGGCGTGTTTGGCTTGAACCAGCAACAAACTACTAAACGAACAAAACAAACAAACACAATGCTACTACTACTCCTACTGTAATCCTTGAAGACGTTTGTAGCGAACTACGCATAGTCTTGATTTGAATTTCGCTAGGTAAAAAACATATGGATGCGATTGAGTGAACAAACGAGAAGAAAGAGAAAAACTCATGCAAACTCGCCAGCCGGAGTAATGTCGACCATTGAATTGTATAAAGAAAGCAGAACAAAAAACAAAATAATCAAAAGAAAGAATAAAATACTAAAAACAAATAGTAACTCGACCCTTCGAAATGCCATCAAAATACACTAGTGATATTACCAAGCAGGCGAGGGTGAAGGAAATGAGCGTCAACCATGTTAGGGAGAAAACCAAGTAGGCCGAGCACGTTGCCAATGGTTTTGTGACCTTTTGTGACACGAGCTCGTACGGCGCGAAAGGGGGAAATAGTTTCCTGCACACGAAACGGTTAGGTTTAATTAGCGGTATTAAGCGTGCTGTGGGTGTGTCGTTAAGAATTAAGCAGCGTTTACACGACGTATCAGAAGGAAAGGTTTCTGTGACGCGTGCAATCTTGATAGCGATGTTATGATGATATTTTTTACTTCCTTCTCCTCATTTTTTTTTTTCGGTTGTAAGTATGTTAAATTGTTTATAGCTTTTCTGTTTTACTACCGTTCGTATGCTGAATACATATTTTTCATATTGTTTTGTTTTTTTTTTCAATAAAAAATGAATAATTGTTTGTTGGTGTTTTGTTTTTCTTCTGGTGATTTATTGTGATTTGTATAATTTTTGTCTTCTTGTTATCTATTTTATTTACTTTTAAGGGGATATTTTTTTCTGTATTTTTATTAAACTGATTTTTAATCACTATATTAATTTTTAATCAATTTGTTGGTTTTATCATCTTTTCATCGATGATCTTTTCATAACAAATGTATTTTTCTCTTTTTTACTATTTTAAATGTTTAGATTATTCTTTATTTCTCTTTTATTTTTATTCATTTACTACTTTAGTGTCTTCTGTTCTATCTAGCGTCATATTGGACAAACTGTTTTCCATCTTCCATCTTCCTTCTTAGTTAAAATCTTTAGCAATGTAAGACTGTTCAAACCCTGTACATATGGCGAGCGATACAAAACTCAACCAAGTGACGGATAAAACGTTGTAAATTTCACTAATCAAAGCTAGAAAAACAGAAGGAAACACAGTTTTAAAATGCAAAGTTTCAGCAAAAAAAACAGCACCCTGTACATAGCAAGAAAGGTGCGCAGTCACCGTTCCAAGAACAAGATACCCCGATACCACTCCTAAAGCAAACGAATCGAAACTAAATGGTTAAGAATTATGGTATTTCATAAACACTTTGCACAGAAACCCCTCCCACCGGGGAATGTACAGCACCATAGAGATGGAGATGGAGTTCGTTTCCCAAATGTAGGGCCGGTGGCAATAAGCGTGTAGCTAGTACATAAGTCCAACCGAGAAAAAACAAACGTATTGTTTAAGCACCTTAACGTAATGGCTTCAAGAGTAGAAGAGGCACAACCGCAGTGGATTAGGATAATTGTTTGCGTTATTTAAATACACTCATCCATCACACAGTTTGCCAAGTGATATGATGTAGCAAAGTTTTGCTGTTAGCAATGGATAGTTTGTTTCAATTATCTTCAATCAGTTGTACAAGTTGAGTGGTCTTAGCATGTAAGCCATATACCCTTAAAGAGGTAGTAAAACGATTAGCTTTTGGTTTTAGATGCAAAAACTCGGAGCAAAGCAAAGATGTCTGACTATACCGTCCCTTACGTTTCCAGCAAAGGTCTGTTCAGTTCCAGCAAAGTTCCTACTAGCGGGCTCCCCCCATTCCGACTACCGAGCCGACCGTGTGGTCAGGTGTGGAGGCTTTGGTGAGCTTCACAACAAGTCACCTAGTTTTATCGCGCGAGAGAGAGAGAAGCAAACCGACACAGTATATCAATGCTGAACAAGTTTTGCCCACAATAGCCCAGACGGATTGTAATCTATTGTAAGTGCCAGTATATAAGAAGCATTTACAGAGGAAACAGAAAAGGAAAACGAAACCGAAACTATCTATATAGCTAAATAGAGAGAAAAACGAGGAGTAAAACGAGAAAAAAAGTTCCGAAGGAACGTATTAATTGTAGTTGAGGCAACATATTTACTTGAACAAATCTTATTTCGTTTAACAAACGTTATTATGTGTGTCCCTTAACATCAAACAGACGTATTAGGCCGCTAAGTTGTTATTCCCGTTGTTTATCGATTTTTATACTTCTTCTTTAAGTTCGAGATTATAGCTTAAATATTTCATATATTTTATTTTACTGTTTCTATATTTGTTTCTCTCTTTTTCTTGTTTTTGTCTCCTTTTCTCTATTCTAAATTTTTGCTTGTGTTTTTCTTCTATTTTTTTATTTGTTCTCTTTATACATTTATTGCCCTTTTTATCAAATTTTCATTTTTTTTGTCAAATTAACCCTTCTTGATTTTTTTTCTTTATTTTTATCTTTGTTGTATATTTCTCTCTGTTCTAACTGTTTATTTTTTAATCAATTTACTTTTTCTCAATTTTAATACTTTTTTTTTCCTTCAATTTATATCTTGAAGTTTTGGCTAACTACATATTTTTTTCATAATTTATTTTGATATTTTTTAGTATTGAATATTATTCTTTATCTGTGACTTTTGTGACTTTGTGACTATGTCTTATTTTATTTCAATAATCTCTTGTTTTATTATCAATTTTACTTATTTGAACTTTCACTTCCATTTCTATCTCCATTTGTTCAGATACTTTTGTTGAGCATTTTTAACGGTACAATTTCACTTTTTCTCATTTTTAGTATATCGCTTTATCCTAAATTTATAGCGTCCAGTTTAAGTTCCAGTTTTTTTTGCATAAAATTTTCCTTTTTTCTATAATTATTTTTTACTATTGTCTATACTTCTTCTGTTCCTTCTTTTTTTGTACCTATTGTACCTATTTGATTATATTGTTAGTTGTATTTTTTTCATTATTCTCATTTCCTTTTTTTCTTTTACCTTTAAACTCTTTACCTTCTTTTTATCGCTTTTCCGTTCGAAAACAGTCCTTCGTTCACACATTCTTTGGATTAGTTTCAAAAACCAATTTGAATATACATGATAACTTTACATAAAAAATAAAGGGATCACAGAAAATGGTACAAGAGCTTTACATGAACTTAAATGTAAGAGATGAAATAATTAACCCCTTAAACGAGCAGTAGTTTCAGAGGCGATGATATTTAAAACCGAGAAAAAAGTAAACCCTAGAGCAACAAAACCAAAAAACATTAAATCGATCAAACAATTAAACGAGCACAGACACACACATCTATAAATTCCACCAATACGGCGGTAATGTTACATGTGTATAAGAACGATTTCATTTTGAGAGTGTAGGATTTTGGGAATAGTTCTATGCTTTTTAGGTGCCCATGTGTACGAGAAGGCTTAAACAGCAGCTTATCATTCGAACAGTGTTAAGCTTAAGTCTGTACGTAAAGAAACGACATACGAGTACGTGTACAATGCTTCAACCAAAACGCCATGAAATTTAGATGAGCAGTAGAACAGTAGAGTTAAATAAGCATCTTGTTTGAAGGCTTCTGTTATTAAAGCACCTTCCTAAAGGCTTTAAGTTGCCAGCAGTAGTTCTGACAGGCACACAGCGATTTACTCGAATCGATTTCCGATGCGTTGTTGTAGCAAAACCAGCAAATAGTTGCATTTAACATTTCTTCTACTTTTGAGTGAGGTTTATTGTTAGAGGTAGCTGCAATATCAACTAAAATCCATACCATTAGCGTTAGCAAATAGGACAGTAGCGGTAGCGAATTAAATCTAGACACTATTCATTATTGCCAAGGCTAGTAAAGTAAGTGAGCTAAAGTAGAAGTATGTACGATGATGTACTAACATCAAACCCAACCACTTTCTCCTGCTAGTCGAACAAAAAAAAACAATTGTATATAACGTGTAGCTATGAGCATATTACAAAGTAAGCGAGCGAAGGAAACAAAACAAACAGCTAACAAGACAAGTAAATCGTAAGTAAGTACACTTTTCTTATATCGTAAGCGAGGTGCGGTAAAGTCTGCTGATAATCTGCTTCCATTAGCGCAGTCTGATTTTGTTTTTAAATCGGCCATGGCATTGAATTGAAAGTTTAGGCGCGAAAAACCCCTCGTAATTCAGAATCGTAGTAGAATCGTTCCCGGCACGTTTATTCACGTTAGCAAAAGATTAAAGCCCAAAGAATAAAAAAAAGCGTATAAGAAGCATACACTCACATTACAACAAAAAAAAGATAAAAGACATTTTAATAAATTTGCCAAGCTTTGCAAGGTTTGAAGCAAGCAGAGCGGTAAAGATTTATTCATATTAACCAATCGGCGCCTAAACACACGTTCACACGTTCTAAAACGCATAAAATGATCAATACGTTGAGTAAAGGGCGGAAGCATTCGGGGTGCAAAGTTTGTACACTTTCCACGCAAGTGCAGCACAAACGTAGTGATTATCGAACAAGTAATCAATTATATATAGTAAAAAACTCACACACGCCAACACACACACACTCCCGACCGATAGGATGGTTGGGGGGTATGTTTCGTTTTAACCATTCGTTTCGTCATTATCAAAATGTGATACATTATTACGATTAGTCGTTGCTGATGAGGGGCGTCCATGGGCAATCGCCGTGGATGCATACATACTCGAAAGCTCGCAAAACCAAACCCATACTAGTACCGTACTAAACACTCTAGGCAAAAGGAGGGCGGGAAGGTGGGAAGGGGACGCAGGAGAGGACGGAATGGTCCCAGCCTGTAGCTAACGAAAAACTGTAAAGTGCATTGTAGTATATATATATACGACGTGCTGTGCTGTAAGGCAGTCAAACATACCTTAACACACACAGCCACACACTCGAACAAACAAACAACCAACTACACCCATTATAACAAAAATGGGCCCCAGAACCCGGTGGAAAGGGGGGGAGGGGGGTCGGAAGGTGGAAAAACCAAACCCAACATTTATCAAAACTTTATTATAAATAAACAGAGATATCGTAGTGGACAAATATTTGTTCGTCGTTCATGGATTTTTGCTGTTACAATAATCATGATGATATATTTCATTTGCGTCATATGTTTTAAGTTTTTAACTCCAGGGTATTTGCACTTCTTGACTAGCGTCAGGATTCCACCAAAGGAAGTCTCTATAATGCATCGCTCGAAATTGGGTGAGAGCCTTGGTGTCCTCTGCAAGTCTTCAGTTTAGACTATTGGACTGGTATCATACACTGACGTTCCTGGAAGCTTCTGAATCGTACGAGTTTCTGGAGACCACCATTAGGCACGGGTCCTCAATACTATGTGCTTCTGCCTATGCCAAGGTAGTAGAGGTTTTCTATCGCGATTATCACGATCGATGTCACCTTTGCCGCACAAGAATTGAAGAGATCAGATCAAAGCCTTTAACTGCATACCGTCCATTGTGGTCTTCGACAGCTGTACCAACGTCCCAGGAAATCTGTACCTCTGCCCGGTGTTTCATAAATCGGTCCGATCTTGAAGTCAATGCTCCCAGAATTTCTGAAGAGTTTCGCAGAATTACACAAGTTTTTGGAAACCTTTTATACTCCTTCTTCTTTTTCCTTGGCATTTCAACCTTGAAAGGTCTCGGCCTGCCATTTCTGACTTTCTTTGACTTGATTTTACCCGTAGCAAGGTAGTCAGTCCTGTGTACGGGGAGGCGGTCTGGATGGGATTTGAACTCCAGTCCTGCGGTGTGAAGAACGGCAAATTTATCGGCTCGGCCACCGGACCGACCCAGCCAATTAAAAAATGGATAATGGAAATGAAATGGACATATTCCAGCCAGTAAAAAAATATCCATGTCTCTATCCTCTAAATTGTGAATAAAAACACTCTGGAGTTTTTATTGCGTAGCCCTGTAATGAAGCCAAGCTAGTTGAGGGATTCAAATCGCGAATAACCGTTACAAAAAAGCTCCTTTTACATTGCCCAGCTTTCGAGCAGCTCTACCGGCTGTCAAAATCAGGTGATTTTGAGCATTCGAGCAGTTATGCGTCAAAACTGCAGCTTCGAGCAGGGCACAATGGGATATTGAGTTAGGTTATAATTATTTTTATATATTTTGATCAAATGATTGATATTGTTGCAAACAAAATCTTTCAAAGTGTGAAATTTTATAATATTGAACTCTCAATCAATTTGCCAACGATATACAAAACTATATATGCTTTAAATTTCCTATTTTTGTATACAAAATCATATTTTGACCATATGCTATTCACGCATTCAATGTGCTTAAAGCAAACTCTCAACCTGCGCGTATAAACAACGCAACGCCACGGTTCATCCGGGTTATTCTTCCCATCAAATCGCTCCCGAATCCGGTTAACCGAACCTATACCGATTTCAATTCTCGTGGCAGTAGGACGTGTTCTACATGCTCCGTCCGAAAAAGTTTTCCTTCAAGCCACCGAGCCGGAACATCACGGAGCAGCAGCTACAGAAACGCCAACGCGCGTCTGGCTCCATTAGCCATACTTCTGCAAATCCAAAATATAAAAGTTTCCCCATTCGCAAACGCAGTAGTGCAAACGAAAACTCATTGTACCATTGTGTAACGCGATTAAAGTGTGCAGCGAAAAGCCTGGTGCGGCCTGGTTTTTCGCAAAGTGTTTGTGTGTTTACATACGTGTGTTGGTTGAGTAAAAATAACCTACGAAGTGTAGAATCTTGCAAGATCCCGTTTGTCCACTGATATCGTGCAACCGACCGACGGCAGGGTTGGAAAAGGCACCCAACAAAAGGTGGCCAAAGAATTTCGATTTCCCGGCTTTCCTCACCCATCCTTTTCCACGGTGTTTTATTCGTACGCGTTGCTAAATTTGCGCGCCTATGTGTGCGTGTGCTCAGTAGTGTGTTGTTTACATTGTGACGCGTAGTTAAGAAGAAAGTGCCGACGCTGCCGACGCGTGTTGGATAAAGAGAAAGAGAGTGTAACAAAAAGGAATTTGTAACAATATCGTACGATCCGGACGGGCTCTGGTGCCACATAATCACTTTCGCGTCGCATCGACGACGTGTCCCCCGGGTGTTTGAGCGAAGCCGTCTCCGGGTCGAAAAGAGGCGAATTTTAGGTTGCAGAGTGGTCACATTCGAATGCCTTCCAGTCAAGGATACAGTAAAGTAGCGTCGGAACCTCCGATCGATCCAGTGGACGGGACAGTCAGTATGCCGGCCGGAGGAGGGAACCCGGGAAGCGGGTCGAGCACCGCCATGACGCCTGCCACCGGTGGTATACAGTCCAACCCGGCGGGGAAAATACCGGCCACCAACTCACAGCAGCGCCTAATGCCCACCGACTCGGACTCGGTGACATCGTCCATGGACGAAGGGTACGGAGGAACGGACACGCGGAACTCGCAAGATGAGGATGCGGCAACGACAGCGATCGGGTCCAATGCGTGGTTTACGGTGATAGTTTTATGTTTCGTCAACCTCATCAACTACATGGATCGGTTCACGATTGCGGGTAAGTGGCAAACGAAGCTGGTCGAGCTTCCACCATATTACAGAGTGTCTCACGTTCCGTTCTTATTTGCATATACTCACACACATACAAGCTTGGTGTGTACGTGTATCATGGTGGTACATCCGGCCCGTTTTTCGGTGACTCACAGCTATTGTGGATGAGCAGCAACAGGTGGCCAGTGGAAGAGAAGAGAAACTGGATGCGTGCGCCAATGCATTACAATGGCTTTTGCGTTTGTAATTTGTTCCGTACTTGAAATGCATCCCGACTTGCTACTTGCGGGACGAAGACGTCTCTTTGCGTTGAACGGCGAGAGCCAGAATTGTGGCTTGCATTGACACGTCACGACGCTCGGTGGGAGTCGTGTGCATAAATGAATGCATAATCCCTGCATATTGTATGTGCACAAGTAATGATTTCCAAATTTTCCTTCTGCACGCCCTCGTTAAGACGTCAGTCGTTCTGCACGTAGGAGACGCGCTCCCTGGTGATAACTTTGCAATGCTATATTCTTCCAATGCTATCTTCTGCCAAGAGAAGGGCAAGCAATCAGGGTTTCATTTGTGACATCCGAGAGGGGAACCAAATCAAAGAATCGATATTGTGAACTTCCCCGCTGCCTTATCTTCAACGCACGGTATTGAACCGATGACATTGTTCACCAAAAAAAAAAATCTTGTCCAAAGAATTGCCTGTGGTGTGCACCCTCTTCCATATCGGTTATCATCATCTGCAGCGTGGCGATAAGTTTTGTCAGTCACGCTAAATTACCCAACTACCCACCAGTACAATCTGTTTGCCTTCTTTCGAATCTGATGATCTCATACAGCTTGCACTCCTTTAGTTGTGCATTCATTTTGGGAAACATCCAGCTCGTAAGCTAACTCATTTTTTCCAATTAATACCATTCGCCAAGAAGCCCTTTAAGCTCCCTCCCGAAGCAATATCTCAACTTAATTCCTTCTCCGTCCCACGACCCACGTTAATTCCATCCCGAATGCATCCAACCGGACAGGCAGGCCCGATCCGATTGGTTCATGTGTTTGTGTGTGGCTGTTTTTTAGAAAGAAAAACCACATGTAATGAATTTTATTTTCCGCTTTTACCCCCTCGTACTTTGCTGCCACAATTTATTATCCTCGCTGCGTGTCATAAGTCTTCACGCCGTACATTGCATTTTTGGAGGGATCTTTTTCGCTGGCCAAAATCCCTCCGATTACACCACGCGTTAGAGTTGAAGGGAAGGGACAGCCCAGCAAGGGGCAAAACCCGAACCTATCACTAAACAAATAACGTGCCTGATTATATGGTGTTATAATAAATGGGTGCTTTATCTTCCACCGGGAACAGCAGCAGCAGCAGCAGCAGTAGGATGCGTGGTTAAAATTGTAATCGAACGATTTGTACTCTGTCTCCTTACCCTCGTTGCTATAAATTCGTTACAAAACCATGCAAACGGGAGGGTTCTTTTTTTTTTAATTGTGTTTGGAAAATGTTTTCGTAAACGCAATAAATTGATGCACAAACACGCACTAGGGTGCGACAAATTTATTGGCATATTGGGGTGCGTGCTTGCAATGTTCCACGATCGTCCGAACAGCGTCGATTGTAGGAATAATGACTTGCATGATGCTGTTTGTCGATCGCGGGCTTCATTCGAATACCCCTGTCTAACGTCTTATCAAACGTCATTAACGGTTAGGGTGCCAGGCAGCAAGAGGGGTACTCCTGGAACTCAAATTCCCATTTGTCAGTCATAATTTGGTACAGCCATCGTTCCGAGAGGCGTCCCGTTTTGATTGCGGTTGATTGAGCGCTATGCTGCCCGGTTAACGGTCACGGCACCCATACGCCCATGGTGCGGTGCGCCTTTTACCCATATGGTTTTATAAGTGCATTTATTGCGTTATTGTAGTAAAGGTGTTTTTCCTTCCCTTAAGCGTAGAGTGCACTTGACCGCGGAAACGGTAAATAGTTTTGTTTGTTTTCGGACCGCTCGGTGAGAAGGACCTCATTAGGGACAGTTAGGAAAGCGTTCCTTAATAGCTGGACGCATATGATTCGCGATAGATCTTTAGATCATATTTTATAATTCTATATATTTTATCTCAACTTGCTTCCTCATTTAACTAGCTTCCAGTACGGTTGGGCCGCGCATTACTTCTAGGGCCGTCAGCACATTCTAATTGGATTCGCTTTCATTCACTTTCTTTCTCAAGTGCTAGAGAACCCTTGAGGCTTACTTCACTTTCTCCTGTTGAGAGCATCGGCCCCAGAAGCGCAAATTAATTAGTAGCAGTGCAGGATAGCTACTTCAGATGTTGCTAGCCCATGAGTCAAATAGTAGCTAGAGCCATGCAGCTTACTTTCAGCAAACTAGAACTGCAATTACTAAATCCATGAGCCATGAGAGTCAATCCTGCAAGAGCCATGGTACTCTGTACAAATGCATATAAAAATGGTTTATAGGCGTGAATCATCTGGAGGAAAGATTAAGCGGATAAACAAGGAGGAAGGTTATACCGCGAACGTATTCGCACTCTCCAAGTACATGTCCCACCGCGGATCCGGAGGCGTATGTTTTTTGACTGTGTTGGCGTCGTGCGACGATGACGCGATTGCATGTCCAATTAAGAAAGTTGTCTCCAGTGTACACACAATCGCGGCATTCGCTTTCGGCCGGTGTAACGATGTCGTCGTCTTGAGCGCAGGGACTCAGAGGCATACACCGGCTCAGTTGCATTGTTGTTTCTCCCCGCTACCAGCTTGATCGTGATTAGTTCCGGAAAAGCGGATAAGAGATGGAAAAGTCACATTTCATTACTTATCCCAGCGAATGGCCTTGAGCATATTTGCTTGAGGGAAAAGGTGCATGTTCGTCATGTTTTGCATTCCAGTCCCAAGATTCCTGAATCGCCAGGTCCCAGCGGGATTCTCAACGGACATACCATTTACCTTATTAAACTATTCCTCAAGTAACGTTCCAACTGCGAGGGACAAAATACCTGTATTTGAGGGAACTAAAAGTAAACTCTTCGCAAAGCAGCAAGTCGAATACTAATCGGTTGCTTAAAATTGTTGTGAAAAGTAAAAGCAATTTCACTTAGCTCCGCTAAAGTCCGCTAAACTCTAGTTCCGGTGGTGCTTATATCGTCAAAGTCAATTTCTACTCTCCCCGTTGTTGGTAGCCGGCCGGGGTGGATATAGAAGCCTAGCTATCCATTATTCGGCTTTATTTTCCGGTTGTTTTATTTTGGAAAATCATCATTACCCCGGTTTTTTTTTGGGGTAGTGTTGGCTCGATTTTGGATCTGGTTGAGTTGGTACGCTGAAGCAATTACGTTGATTCGTGTCCGATCGTCACTTTCTTTTTAGGCGACGCAACTAACTGCCACTGCCGTTGGTTGACGAAGTCAGGAAGGTTCCAAGCGCGCGATCGATACTTTTACTCTTAGACATAGTACAAGGAGTACAAAAATTACGGGAAGAAGAGAGTTCATTCACACGCAGCAGCAGCCGCGTCATTGAGCCTTGGAACAGATATTGGCGAAGTACTAAAAAATGCATAAACTCCTATGGTCTCTGTGGTTTCCTAAGCGGACGAAGATGACGTCTTTTGAATATCTTTCAATGTCACTTTCCACGGCAAAGAAATTGCATGTACCTATCACCAAACGGCTTTAGTGCGTGTGGAGCAGTAGACAACAAGTACACGGTTTGGTTGGTCGTTGGTTAGCGCCCCTCACCTTATGTTACTGCTGAGACGACCGCTTTCGGCAGCGACCTTGTCCGGAATAGACGGTTAAACGGGACGCTTTACTTTGCTTTTATTTACTTTTTTTATAGAAAATTTTTTTGTGGTTGCGTTTGCGCTGCGAGTGTCGACCGCGACACGTTCGCGTATGAGGGCCGATGTAGCGCCAATCTGCACCGCCGCGCGATGAGCTAGGAATAGTAAATTGATTATTTTGTTTTGGGACCTGGCTTTTTTTTTGCAACGGTCCGTGACGTGTCTGTTTCGTTTGCTGTTGTTGCTGGCGTAATGCGGTGAATGGGGTGACGAATATGTTCGCCATTTTTTTAAAAGAAATAAAATGGAAGGGAGTGTGGAATATTTTGGCTACAGAGTTGCGCCACCATTAGACGAAGAGGGAAGAACAAAAAGCTCGAATTAATCCAATCCATCCTGCCTTTTTGCTCTCCGTGAAGGCTCCACACTGTCTCAAGAACTTCTTAGAACATTCGATGTGTGGGGTGCGTTTTCTCAATCTTCTGCTTAACACGCTTAAAAACTCCCCTCTCGGCAAGATGTTCCACTCACGGTTTTACACACGTCGGAGCTATGCTAAAAGCCTTCAGGGATTACCCAAGTCCAGCAAATTCCACACCGGCCATCTTTGTTTCACCATCATCTGCAAAGTCGCAAACCATTTGGGATGTACTTATTTCGCAAAAGCTGCACAAATTGTTAACTATTTTTCACCGTTGCACACGTAAAGTATGTTACGCAAAGAAAAAAGAAAACATATAGACAAAGGTATGGCAAACTGTGGCGCTCACGGCGGTGTATGTAGGCAAAGCAAATAAGGCGCCGTTTTTTATGAGCAATCAGTGCGATTGGCAGAAGAGGAATGTTCGCGAACGCAATCGATGGGAAATGTGTCAATACTAATGGACGAGTCGGTTTTCCGGTCGAAGGTGGGGTTTTTGTTAACGAATGATCGTTGAAGATGAACGTCGGTGTTTGGTCGATAGCCTTTTGATCGTACCAACTTGACATGGAAATTATACTCCTAAATGGGGATAGTTTATTTAGATAAATAACAGTCAATTGTCGTAAAGGGCGGGTAAGGATCACAAAACATCGATTTTCTCAGAGCGATCCTCTTATCTCTGAAATGTGACACGTGGATCTATTTAAATTACGGACATCTTCATCAACTTTCTCTTTTCCCGACCAAAAATTCCCCTTAGAATTATAGCCCTTTGTGGACCTCTTGCAGGACCGCCCATCTAGGAGCATAAACTATATCCTTCCGGGCTGTAAAATAAAGCTTGAAGTGTGGGCAACAGTCTCATCCCACACGGGAAACACGCCACCTTAAATGGTAATAATTTATCCATAACATCAGCTAGTCCCTCTCTCGGTTAGCGATATTACCGGTGTTGTTATCGTGTTTAAAATTCTTCACCCCTCCTCCCCCCGTATCATCCCATCTAGACTTGCCCTTAATTTTATGGTTGTTTTGTTATGTGCCTACCAGTCGGCGATCGGTATCGAGAACCCTCATCTTCTTCTGGCTGCATAAATGCATTTTTTTCAAAAGAGATGGCTCAAACTGACTGATGTTTCGTGGGTTTTACACATTATGCTGCTCCTGCTGGCGTGGGCGAGATGCATCGTGCCCCTGCAGGTTATGGAGGTGAAAGAACCGAAACATAAATTATCTCTAGTTTAAATTAAATTCTTGCCGCCCTTTAAATCCTCCAGACTTGTCGGTGCCCGTGGGTGGCTAGTAGCGGCGATGGCTAATGCATTTTTTCCCGTCTGACGTGCATCATGCTGTGGGCGATTGTCTTCCGGCTTTGCTGCACCCAAATCGTCGATCAATTTAAAATCCGGTTTTTTTGTGTGTGTTGAGAAGCTAATCTTCTTCCTTACCTTTTGGACGATATGGAATCCATCACGATGGTGCGGGTGTTTCCCGTTCAGGTCTATCTCATTACAGCATGTCGTGGCGCATGTCGTCTGTCACTCAAGCGTTGGAGCCCGGGTTTCTTTCGCCCGGCCGGCGCATTTTTGGGCAAGTAATCCCGTGGTGATGTTTGTCAGGTTAATCTTCATCGGAGCAAGCTTAACTCGCTGTGTGTGTGTGGCCCCAAAATTATGTTTAGAATTTGTTGGAGAGCTGTTTGGAACCAACATTCTACCAGTGAAGTGTAAATAATTGTTGTTTGTTTACCGTAAAGAACTCAACTAAATTCTGCTTTTATTACAAATTGTGGTCATTAGTTAGGCGACGCTTTCTTCGTGTATACAACTCCATGCCTTCCTAGGCAATTGGGTTTAAGTTTATGGACTTGAATGCGGTTTTATAAACACAAATAAATATCGATTTGATAAATCAACAATCGAGCTGGGTAAGAAACAATAAAGACCACCACCAAAAACGACACATTTCTCCCGCGAAGCCAGCGAGAAAAGGGCATCGTTAGCATTTTCCCTAGAATAAGCAAATCGATGCTCGACGGGCGATGGCAGGCGACGTCCGCGCAATACATTCCCGCATTTAACATTCCACCGTCGATCGGTAGATGTAAAATGATCGTACAACTCGCGTCGGATGGAATGTTTGACTGACTGTCACATTAGTGGCATACCTTCTTTCTTTTGCTTGCGCCTGCGGAGAGGCTTGTTGCAGTTACGAGATTCCAAGACGACGGTGCACGATGGTGTCATGTTACGTGCGTGACGATCAAGTAGAGAAGTGGATTTCTTCTAATTCTATCGTGATCAGAGCTGAAAAAAGCATTCCCTGCAATGTACGAATAGCAGGGTAATATTTATTCAAATCGACGGGTGGTGATATTTCTGCCCATCCTTGCTCGGTCGATAGGTTTGACGTAGTTGAACAAATGGGAATTATATTTATATCGTTTCAATTGATTGCCGGTGTGTAATGGTGTTCAATTACAGGCATGACATGAGGGCAAGCTATATCTGAGTGTTCGATTCGGTATCCATTAGTCTTATAAAGCAGCAGGATTCGTAACTGATTGCTTTATGACTGTTGATCAACTAAGAAATTGTTTAGGATAGCTCTATCGAATTACCTTCCATGTTCCTTGTTGATGATATGAATCCTATCCAAAGCCCAAGCTCGAGATTTGATTTTATACACTTTTTAAAACTATAAATTGAAGCTAATCAATATCCAACCAGTATCTCAGGATAGGATACAGCACCGGTCGAGCCTTTATTAGATTATTTAGATTATTATAAAAAACTTCATCATGATCACCAGAAATGGCGTTGGTTACATACTGTTACAAGCTGTAGAAGAGAAACGACTTATACGTCATCAAGACAATACTGATCGCTTACAACTCTGATCGAATCAGCAAATGATCGCTTAATCTCTGGAAGAGTCGCTTCTTAGCCTAACGACCGCTTAAAAGGTCATGTCTGCCATTTTTGGCTTACTAGACTTAATGATACCACGTAGTTGGATAGTCAGTCGTCACTCCGGGGGAACGTGCCGGGTTGGGATTTGAACCCTAGGATATGGGGTTTTGCAATGTCCAGGATTCTTTTTGGAGAAACACAACTAATATAAAGGCAACTTTTGGCAGGTGTTTTAATTTGTCAAATAATAAGTGAAATAAGACAGCAATGGCTGTCCAAGACTTAGTGGGCTTTAGTCCAAAAAGAATTGAAATCCGATTACAGTAAAGAAGCAACCCAGTATCAAAGATTAGATATCGATATCGCATGAGATGATAAACCGAATATCGTTTCCAGCAATCCAAAACCCATCATAACATTGTGTGTACTTCCAACTCAGAGCTACTGCTCCGTCATCAAGACAACGTAACGGCATCACTTGCATCACACACGATCATATGATTGGCAAATCATTAAACGGCTGATAAGCCGTAAGCGATCGAGCGAACGAGAGACCTGAGCCCAAAGAGACGTGACTTTGGCCGTCTTTAGACCGTTCCCTGCTCTCTGCTCCTATCATCGACGCAATCATGCGGGGTCCATATCGGACGCGACAACAAACCACCGCAACAAAACGTGTCGCAACGCTCGCGCTCCAAGTTTGTACGGGGATGGCGCATTCTATTACGCGCGCGCGCTCGCCCTCCTTGATACTGGTGAGCAACAATTAACGATAATTATATCATCCATCTGGCGCAACCAAACCCACCCAACTGCCGCAATGAAGCATTTAATAACCAAAAAAAAACAGGAACGTGCAATAAAAGCTCAGCAACTTCAACCCCGCCTGCATGCATGCTTGCATGATGGTGTTGTCCGTACATGAGATGCAGAAGAGTTTTATTTTTACACTCACTGCTCGATCGCCACAGATGCGATTGCACATCGGAGATGCAAATGGTGGGCACGTTCGCGGATAAGTTTGTATTGAAGTTGCTTTCAACAGACACAAGCTCCCCATGCCCGGGGCACACGCCACATTCCCTTTTCGGTTTTGCATCATTTCCGGTGCAAATGTTCTCTTGTTGTCTGTACGGATTAAACGTTCGCCAAGAATGTTGGACTGAGAACGGAGGAGAAGGTCTCCTTGAGGTGTCGAGCAGCACAGTGTGAAAGGAGGGTTACTATTTGAAGGTGTGTCGCTGATTTAGGCTTCCCCAACCTCTCGAGATAACGAGTACGGCAACGCACTTGGAGATAGGCGCGCAATGAAGTACCGTAAGGGGGAGGCCTTACACATACTGCTACTACGCCATCAAACATCGTACGATATGTGACGCAGACGCGGAACCAATCGGAAGTCACTCGATTGCCACGATGTCGCGCCAGGCGGGTACTCCCACCAGCGACAACCTCTTGGCACAAGCGAAACACTAATGAAGGCACAGTGACGCTGTGTTTTGCTGTATTTTGTTGGGGGCTGGGGTCTGTATTGTTTTTTAATGCTTCCGGCGGCCGGCGTCCGACACATTGCTTTTCGTGACTTCCCGCAATGTTTCTTATGGACCCCGTTGGACATTGGTGGTGGGTGGATTCCCCTGAAGGTTCTGCCAGTGATCATGGGGCGATGGAAAAGCTTGAAGCAGCACTTAGATGGATGCAAATAGTGTGTGCTATTTTTGTACGGGGTAAAATTTGGACTGCGATTTGGGAAACGTTTTCCCGCACCACACGCGATCACGTGGATTTGATAATTTTATTTTATTCATATGACTGGGGAAATATGAAAATTGTGGATATGTTTTCGAGTGAATATTTACCAAAAATTGTGAGTTTAAATATTTAAAATAATTTCAAATTTTCGGTTAATTTACCGTTTTATGTTTCTGTTTGTGAGTGGTGGAGTCGGCGACGGCGCCGGTCTTCATACGGAAGGACTGGGGTTCAAATCCCATCTTTGTCGTTCCCCCATAGTGAGGACTGATTATCCAACTACCTGGTATCATTACGTTTAGTAAGCCAGGAATGTCAGACATCACCTAAGAGGTCGTTGTTGTGGGATATGTGGTTGAGTCAATATTTACCAAAAACCTAGAATGTATGAATTTAAATATTTTAAGTAATTTCGAATTTTCGGTTAAATAACCGTTTTATATTAATCTTGTTTCTGTTTGTTTGAATTGATTTACTTACTTAAGAATAGTTTTTTAATTATTTATTTGGACATTATACTTCTTCTCATATGGCTCTACAACCGCTAGAGGGCATGGCCTGTCATTTCTAGCTTCCTTGATTTAATTTTCTGTTGCTGAATATTGCGTACAGACGATATTATCTCCAATAGTTACGATTTTGTTGTTTATATTAAATTTCTATTTTATTCTTTTCTATAATTAAATTTGCTAAAACTTATCTAACTTCCCGTGTCATACGAACAGAATCGCAAATCGTTAAAATGCTTTTTAATATCAACACCACCACCCTAATCAAAACGGTTTGTTATTAAATCTTGTACTCCCTTGCTCCCCTATCGACCGACCATCCCGTCTATCATCGACCAGGGCTCACGTGTTCCACGCTGTTTGTCTGTGATGGCAAGGGCCGGTTCCCCAGTCACGCCTGCGTACGTCCATCGAGACCGGCTCGGCAATTTTGTGTAGCATCGTACGATGTTTACAAAAAAGCACCCTGAATCACGCGATGATTCCAATGGCTAGAATAGAATATGATACGATTCGGTTGATGAGTAATGCACCAGATGAACCCATCGTCCGGAGCCCGGAACTTCGGGGGGGATCCATTCATACATTCAGTACTAGCCAGCGCAGGATGCCTGTTGCTTCAAGGATGTTAAACACTGGTCCACATTTTGACTTCAACGCAACAGTTCTTATCAGGCCAGAGGCTAATGAAACCTCGTTGTATAAATAAAGCAAGACGAAGGTTGCGCGTAGAGCACTGATTAGACGTTAACAGCGCATTAGTTTCACATTCAATCACGTATCTCTGAGGGGGAATCGCTAAAACACTGCGCTAGACTGTTCGCGCCTTAGTTCGCAACATTTTCGTGCAGCGGGAACTCGGTTTACGTCTCGGCATCCCGTGGCAACTATTTTTAAACGTCTCTTTTTAAATTTGTCTCCCCTCCTCTGCTGCAAGCTGTGCGCGAGCAAATGCGAAAAAGATGCAAAATTCCGTTGCACATATGGTCCGTCCGCCAGCGTTTCCGTTCTTTGGTCCTTCGCCCAGCAGAAAGTGCATTACCCGGCATAAAAGAGGAGTACGATCGCACCGAACAGCCACCACTGATCTGCGCTGATCTTTCGGTGTAGCAGACTCTGTAGGTGCTGACTGAAGCAAGGGCAGAAAAACGCAAGAAATGCTTCTCACCACATTCTTCAAGACTACCGCCGACTATAGACCCCAAAAGTATGTGCCTCACATACACACACACACGCATACGCCTTCGCTGGTGTTTGTGTGCTGCGGTTTTCTGCACGAACTGTCTTAAGACGATAAGAGAGGAGCCGCCGGTCTCTTTGGCAGTGGTGTGTTGCTCCAAGACGCATCGGCAAACATTACGCGTGGAGCAATCGGCGATACAGACACGCATACACACTTACGCACATAGCATAAAAAAATACGGTGGCCCCACAAACATACAACAAGCAGCGAGCAAACACAATCCGAAGTGGCGCGATCCGAAATCAACCAATCGGCGTACGATTAATGCCTGGTGGTGTGTGCTTCTCTTCGGTTTGCGATGCCGCCTCCAACATGACGTCACGTTTTGGGGTGGCGATCGGCCGCGCGGCCTTCCCAATGGCGATGGCGGCGGCCTCAATGAGCGTGTGTGTGTGTGTGTGCGTCCGTTATTTAGAGTTGCTATTATTATCTTCGACCGTGTTTAAATTGTTTTGCTGTTGAATGTTTTTGTTTGAAGCAGAGCAGTTTGGGGCAGTTTCTTGCAGGGGTAACAATTTTTCCAAGTCCAACTTTTGTTTTTGTTGCGAAAATGCTTTTCTTCTCTCACGCTTTTCTGTTTTGGTGGATTATGGGTCTTGCAGAGGAATAAAAACCCCACTCGGGAACACGTTCAACGAGGGGTGCCGCGTTGATGGTGTTGGTGAAGGCGCCAGTCCGACACCACGCCGGTATGTGTCATCCATTTCCACCAGGGTAAACACGTTTCACGTGCTGACGCGTCATCATTGCCACAGCAGTGGCGGCGAGTTCAGTAAGTCTGTTGGGTGCTCGTACATGCTCGCTTGTGGATACATTTGCAAGCCACAACAGTACGAAGGGACGAGCTTAGGAGACATAAGGCTCTGATAAGAAGACGAGGAGCTGTGCTTTCCCTCTGTGTGTGGGATTGGATGTCCAACCGGTTCGGGTCGGTTTTGAATTTGGTGTGTTAATTGTTTTTAGAGAACTTTATCATCATGCGGCAGTTATTGCATCAGATTAAGGGATTAAAATGTTGTGTGAGGTTAGTTGAGTAGGATGGAGTGTTTGTTTGGATTTTTGGGCAGGTTGATGTCGGGGATTGTCCTGATGTTAGTATTGGATATTGGAATGTGCTGATCAGTCCAGCTCAAATAAGGGCATAAGATATAACTTTTTATCTTGAAATAACAGGACCAGATGTTGAATCCAGTCCGGACTCAAGATCCAGCAATCAAGGCTCACATCAAGACAGGGCTCTCTCCCTCTCTATAGAGCCACACAAGAAGAATAATTTCACAACCCTTATTCAAATTAACGCCATTTTCTTCTACCAAACCTAATTCTTCTCTCATCAAGAATAATTGTTTCCCCTAATACGTTCCTCATTTATTAATTGCCTAAAAACCATCCAATTCCATCGCGCAACGATCGTCACACACCACAGAAATTCCACACGTTACGTACCCATCCCATACCCCCACAGTTGGCGAGAAATGCGGTCAATTTAGCGAGTCGAAACGAGGCGAAAGCAGAAGTTATGTCAAATTTATGCTCGATCCACCCCGAGCACGATGTGGGTCGCGCTCCTGCTTGCTGGCATTTAATTTCAGCTCGCTTTTGGTGAAATATGTGTGGCAGGCTAATAATAAAATGATCTCTAGTCAACCTGCCAAGCTTTCCCTCGGCAGACAAGACCGGTGGCACTTTTACTCTGTACCACATTTCGCACGACGACTGCTAATGTGCTGTGGAAGTTATGTAAGGCGAGATCTATACCCGTGATCGTCTGTTGTTCGGTTAGGGTCAGAGTGGAAAATGTTGCGAAGGAAAACACCTTTCACTTGCTTTGCTGCTAGCAAACGTTGTTGCACTTCTTTTCACAGCTATTGTGATCATTAATTAGCCTCTGCCCGATAGTTGACGTTCGTGCGCTTTAAATGACATTCCTCCCAAGGTAAGATAAGATTGTTGGCCTCTGTGAGACACTCAGCTTGGATGCATGCCCTATCTTTGGAGTGCGCGGCTATGAAGTCTTATAAGGTGTTTCCTAACAGCGCTCTAGCGAGAAGATTATGAAAGCAAACAAGCTGCAGAGTGCAGGCCCCACCGTGTGGCGTAACTGAGTCACGGTCGTCGGGGTGTGTCTTTCGTTTCATTGAGTCTTGACACATCTTGCGGGAGATCCACGCTTCCTAAAACACACACTCGTTTGATTCACGAGGCAAGTGCTTAAGACGATGCGCCCTTTTATGTGAAGATATCGCTCATCGAGTACGCGGAAGAAGCGAGTAAATCATTTTATTAACACGTCCAGCTGTAAAACATATGAATGGGACACGATCCACCGTTTTTTTCCTTCAAGGGTTTCAGTTTCATGGGGATGGTGACAAGTGTGACCCGATATTGGGAGTTTCCCTATCCCAAAGGCGGCCTGATGTCATAGGAGCATAACAGTAAAAATGGTCGAAAGTCTTCTTAACACCACCCGGTTAATATGGATATCATGCACCGCTAGTCTCTGGTGGTAAAGATCATCCGACCCTGCCAGGGACGGAAAAACCTTCGGAGGTTTGTATTCGATCAATCATCACTAACGAGCGAACGAACCAGTGTCTTCCGGAAGGGATGCTCCGATCTTGGGTGATGGATTTCAACTGCAATTAACGCCTCCTTCTGCTTCGTTTCGACCCGATGCATATATGCCCCCCTCAGCAGTGGTGTTTGAGTTCCCGTTCGGTCGAACCCTTAACACAGAAGCAAGGAGTTCTTCTCCCGCTTGTAGTTATATTTAAAGTGTGCGTGATATGGAACACGCTGATGTAATAATGGTTTCTTCGCTGGTGGGCGTTTTTGAGAGTTAAAGCGAAATGCATCTTTATTATCCACTCCAATCTTTCGGGTGTTCCACCATCAACCGGCAAGCTATAGCGAGTCCTTCATGTCATATTTTTATCGCTTTCGAACCTGACGTGTCTTACGAGCGAGAGCCCTTCACGGTCAATAAATCGAAAGCCGGTTGATGTTTGCTTGGGAGGGACAACTTGGGGCGAGAGAACAAGGCAAATGTTTGGCTTTCCAACAGTGTGGTCCTCCTTCTAGTGTCGATCGATATTGGATGCATTTGTTTAGATTGGTCTAGAGTGCATCTTTCACCGTGATAGAAACCAGCCCTTGAACCCCTTTACCGCGGTTACTGAGGTTCTTTAGGGTTCCGAACCTGTTTACTCGACGTACCGTCACGCTTCATCCAAATAAAGTCAAATTAACCGTATCGAACTTCTGCTCCCCCGGGATGCCTACAGTTGTTTTACAACCAATGTGTACACCGCAACCCCGGTTCTCTGCTTGGCGAGGGCGAATGCACTTTTCCCCCTTTTTTAAGGCCATTTTCTTGGTTATGCTCTATGGAAACGCATTTCTTTCCGCTTCGTGGTGGTGGCGCACATGTGTGTTCCTCCTCGATCACGCGATCTTTACTGCACGGTACCTCAAACGATGCTCAGTTTGTTTTCTGCGTCGTATAAAAGATTTTACTTGATGCAAGCAAAGCAGCAAGTATTGTCTCAAGGTCTTCTTCCCGTATCGTATGATCGTCCAACTGCATTGGTGTGCACTTTGGCGGACGTTTTGTTTATGCTCAATGCGTTGGAATTAATTAAACGGACTGACTCAAACCCACCCATCCCACAGCTGAGCATCACCCGTCTGGCAACTGGCATTGAACCAAAACGATCCGCCGCTAACCACGTCAATAGTCACACACAGTTAAATTTTAGACCATCTGCGATGTGATCATCACAAAACAACATTGACCTGCCGAAAGACAGATCGTTCAATCAATCAGGACCCACCTCGGGAACGATGATCTTCAATAAAATACAAGGTCAACATTTCCAATTTATAGCTCGTTCGCTTCCATTTCCACAATTTCCCTTTCGAACGATGGGGGGATGGGAATGTTGGCGAATTCGATTCGCGGCATGATTCAATTTAATGACACTATATAGATTGACTTTTGCTCTAACCTTTTTGCTCGGCCTCGGCACACAATATCCAATTTGCCAATTATCGCCAAATGGCGTGCGAGACTTGGCGCTGTGTAGTGTCCGCCCTTTCGCACGGAGAAATTGATGGAGACGAATCTTCCCATCACGTGACATGGTTCTGTGAGGTGAATTGGTGGATCAATTAAGTTTAAAGACAAATTGATGCTTTAAAAGAATTGTCCGCCGTGTCGCCACCCATATCTCGCAGCCAAACGGAAGGGAGCACCTTCCGTTTGATTGCGTGTTTGATCTATGGCATCGCTGTTTGCTCCTTCCATTAGCGTGACGGTGCAGGAAGATAACAGTCGCGGAGACAATTTGTTCCCACGTGACTGTTCGGTTGATCAGTGCTGAGATTCTTTTCCATATCGAGCTTGAACGATATTGAAGTAGTTTTATGTTCAACTACTTGGAACTGATGTTGCACAATTCGCCTTAAATCCAGTAGGTTTTAGTAAAAAAATCATTGTCTCATCGACCGTCATCATGACACTTGTGATGTGCTCTATCGCCGTTGAACCGTGGTCTTCACCCAACGATGATGCAACCGTGGCCATGTCACTGGGGGGAGGGCAGTTCATTTTTTGGCTGCGCTTCGCGAAAGTACGGAAATAAAAATAAACTATTTTCGAACGCCAGTACTGTGCCTGCCTGCTCTCCCTGCATTCCCGACGTAACGGAGCACTCCCTTCAACAAAGTGTCAGCGATCAGAGGCACTTGCTTGTAGTCCTTGTCGCGGGTTCAAAGTCGTCGCGCGTGATCTGATCATCCGATCGTGTGTGTTATACTTGGCTCTGTTCGAAAAAAAGCGACATCAGCGTAATGAGTGCTGCTCCTAATCGCTCGATCGCTTCAAGTTCCGGCTTTGGGAACAAATAGCCTGAAAAAAGATGGGGTTTGACCCGTCACGATTACTTGAGGAAAATTGGTAACATGCTCCAAATTCTGAGGTTAATTCGTTGCTGCTAGTAAAAGCAGCGCCAGCCGTGGAATTCATTATTAGCGCCAACGATGAGGTGATGGTCATTGACGATGCACAACACCCCCCTTCACACTGGACGATGCATTCGATCGGTGAAAGGCTGCGTACTGGAGGAGTGTCGGAGTTGAATGCACCGAATATGTTTAAAGCCTGATTAACCCTAGTGACACTTACTCGCCTTGGCCAATTCGTTGGATTGAGTTTAAATTATTTTTCTCCAACTTTATTTAGTGCACACAATTTTTGAGTGATTTGTTTCCCCAGTTGTCTCTTAAGTTGTCTCCCAAAATAGGTGTTTACTTCGGCGACCAAGTGCGTCAGCGGAAGTAGTGCGCCGAACGCCGCTGCTACCCCCGGTTTTATAGACGATTCGTTCCATTTCACCTTGTCTGTTCCTTTTCTGGGAAACGCTGACGTACACCGCAAGTCGCATGACGATCATGTAGACGAGCCTACAGAGAACGATTCCATTAACGTCTCACTGTAGCGTCAATTAGATATGGAGCTTCGTTTTTTTTTTCTTATATCGTTACTTCACACAAACACTCTAATAATGATGATGCTTCTTCTCCCCGCACCAGTACAGTTGATGAGCTTGATTGTAATGCTCTTCTTTTTTGCTCTCCTCTTGCACAGGTGTGTTAACGGAGATACAGGACACCTTCCAGATCGGTGACGATGAGGGTGGCCTCCTGCAGACGGCGTTCGTACTATCCTACATGCTGTTTGCACCGCTGTTCGGCTACCTGGGCGATCGGTACTCGCGGAAGTGGATAATGGTACTCGGCGTAACGCTCTGGAGCACGACCACCCTGGCCGGATCGTACATGAAAACGTTCGGCTGGTTCATCACGTTCCGGGCGCTGGTCGGTGTTGGCGAGGCGTCCTACAGTACGATCGCACCCACCATCATCTCCGACCTGTTTGTGGGCGAAATGCGGTCCAAGATGTTGGCGCTGTTCTACTTCGCCATCCCGGTTGGATCTGGCTGCGGGTATGAAGGGATACACACTGCGGGAAGATTATGAGACGAGCCTAACCTTTCCTTCCTTCCTGTGGCTACAGGTACATCGTTGGTGCGAAAATGGCAAGCATTATGGAGTCGTGGCAGTGGTCGCTTCGTGTGACACCCGTGCTCGGTGCGATCGCCGTTGCCCTCATCATTATGCTGCGCGATCCGGAGCGGGGCCAGAGCGAGGGTACCAACCACATCCAGGCCACCTCGTACAAGACGGATGTGGCCGCGATCGTACGCAATCCTTCGTTCATGCTGTCGACGTTAGGCTTTACCTGTGTAGCGTTCGTGACCGGTGCGCTCGCATGGTGGGGACCGAAATTCATCCACCTGGGTCTCATCTCCCAACCGGGCAACGAACATATAACACTGAACGAGTAAGTAGCAAACCCTTCTTTGAAGGGTCGGAGTGTGTTTTTCGGTTTATTCTCTTTTTAGCCTCTATGCTCATCGAAAGGAGACCTTACGCCTTCGGTTTTAGCCTTGCCAACACAAATAACCAACATTCTTCCTCCTTCCCAATTATTCTTCCGGAAGTGTATCGTCCCGGTTTGGAGTAGTAGCGATGTTGGCCGGTTTGATTGGCGTTCCGCTCGGCACCGTCCTGTCGAATCGTTTGCGACCACTGTACCCGAACGCTGATCCGCTGATCTGTGCTTCGGGTTTAATCACCAGCTCACCTTTCATCTACATTGCACTGGTGGTGGTGAAGTATAGCAGTGCCTGGTGCTTTACGCTGGTGTTCATCGCCGAAGTGGCGCTCAACATGTCCTGGCCGATTGTGGCCGACATGCTGCTGGTAAGGAACGAAGAGCGGATAACACGGATCGATGATGGATGGATAAGAGAAGAACCTTGGCTGGTGAAATGCTCGCGACGATAACGAAGGCGGAATGGTTGTTGGGAAGATGCTCTTTCTATTCATACAAATGCTAATTTCTTAAAAATTTTACTTTCAATTCAATTTCCAGACGTTTTTCAAAATTAATCAAATTTTTCACTTTTCTTTTCGTTTTCTTTTCGGACCTCCTCATGTACCATGTCATTTGCGATTGTTGTTTTGCGAATCTGTTTTGCCTAATGTCATAACGTGATCTTCGTCCTCCCGGTCGAACCGCGCCGTACCTGCCGTGCCCGTGACAATCTATGCTCCTGTGCGAACAAAACAAAAAAAAACCCTAAACAAAAACCAACCCAGAGTATCGTTCATTTTCGGCGCCATTACAATGACGACCGGTATCATCGGTGTGCCGCTCGGATCGTACCTGTCCACCCGCCTGAACGTGAAGTTCCTCAAGGCCGATCCGTACATCTGTGCGGCCGGTTTGCTACTGAGCGCGCCCCTGCTGTTCGGTGCGATGTACTTGGTGCGGGTAAACATTTACGCGACGTACGCACTTATCTTTTTCGGCGAACTTGCCCTGAATCTCAATTGGGCGATCGTGGCGGACATTCTGCTGGTAAGAGAATACTATCACCATACATCTCTCTCTCTCTACGTTTTACTGTACACTGTTGGTCACTTTGTTTTGTTTTTTTTTCTTTGGCTGCTATACATCTGTTGTCGCTCTTGCTCAGCTACTAATACTGTCTCTGTCCGTCTGCACACTACAAACCAACTACTACTACTACCTCCTGACTGACACGCGTCCTCGTTCGTTGCTTTTGTATGTGTTCGATTTCGGACGTCCTTTCGGGTTTGTGCTACCAGACCCCACTCGCACGCACTCACTCACGCACAATACTTTCGCTTCCCCCTTTTTTCCAGTATTTTAGTAGCACACTAATCAGTCACTGATCGGTGTTTGGTGGTGGTGGTACGTTTGATCGTGTGACATTATACTAATTTTAATAATACATTAATACCCGTGTGGCCGTTATTGCGAGAGGTGTTAGCACAGGCGTCACACCTTGCTATCTCTAATGGAAATGTAACGGGGCAGACAGTCGCCCGTAAAATTAATTACTTCCGGGCCGGGCTTTAACTACCAACCGGCCCAATCGATTTGTAAAGTTGAATTTATTATACCGGGGCCTTTCAGCCTTTAGAATCATATTTCCGGTAGCACCACAAAGCGTGCTGATAATGATTCTGCTTTATTCTAATGGAAAGAACCGCTTTATTGTATTATAACCGATTTTTTCAAACTTTAACTAAATAAAATAAAATTTCTATCCTTTTCTTCTTCTTCTGGTGAAAGTATATGTGTGTGCGTGTGTTGGCTTGTGTGTGGTCTTACAATGTAGATTTTGTTGTGTGTGTGTGATGCTTTTGTGTAACGTTTCAATCATTAAAGCATTTAATTTCTAAATTTATTCAACCTTTTTGTTTTTGAGAGCTTCCAAGTTATCGACGGTCCTAGGCGGACGATGCACAAATGTGATTCTTTTAATGTTTTACTTTAAGTAAAGCTTCCAAGGTGTAAATTGTTTCCGAGACATTTGTTTGCACTCTACTCAACACTACTGCGTGTCCTACTAGTACTGATCCTTCAGGCCACGATCGCCCGTAATGATTCAATAAGAATGATTCAACCCCTTAACCTGCCCTTCGTTATACCCTCCGGGTGCATAGATTGTCACGGGAGAAGGAACGGCGGGTTCCTCCGTACGGATGTTTGCCACGTCTTTGCTTGGGAAAACTTATTTTTCTATCATCAACCAAAACAATCGTTTTGTTTTTGTTTGTCGTTTTGTTTTTAAAACGCAAGACCCGTTGACAGGCAGGTCACGCGTTTAAAAATACCAATCGAAATCCCAAAGCGGTCGACGCGCACCGGCGCGCTGTCTGTTCTGTGCCCTTTTTGCACGCATTCTTCTCCCGAGTGCGTGTGGCGCCATCTGTTGAGTAGTAGTGCAAACAATGCTCTTTCTCTCTCTCGCTTTCCGCACAACCGTCGTTATATCGTGAAGCTCTCACAGCAGTAGATTCTTTCTTTATCCATTATCTTGTTCGGCTTTGTATCGCTTGCTAAGGAATTTAGGATTTGTGGCAGAAAGATAATTTTGAAATCGTCCGCTCTATCTTACAGTACGTTGTGGTGCCAACGAGACGATCGACCGCGGAAGCCTTCCAAATTCTTATCTCACATGCGTTCGGTGATGCCGGCAGTCCTTACTTCGTCGGTGTGGTAAGTATTCGTTGCAGGTTTGGGTAAAATCACT
The DNA here is from genome assembly GCF_013141755.1 of Anopheles stephensi. Classification (NCBI taxonomy): domain Eukaryota; kingdom Metazoa; phylum Arthropoda; class Insecta; order Diptera; family Culicidae; genus Anopheles; species Anopheles stephensi. Next base: position 31,724,223 of record NC_050203.1, on the reverse strand, counting down.
GCAGAACATTAATACATTGAATCCCCAATCACACGCAGATTTCCGAAGCAATCAAGCGAGCTATTCGCGCAAGTGCGGACGCACTATCATCGAAAACGTTCCTCACCATTGCGACCACACAATCGATCGCCGTACTATCGCAGCTGGCCGAAAATAGTACCGTCGCTGCGGTGGATGATAGTCCACTTGCCGCAGCGGTCACCGAAGATGATCCACCGCTGGTCAAGTTCCGTGCGTTGCAGTACGCACTGTTCTCGACCTGCTTCGTGGAAGTGCTTGGCGGAGTGTTCTTCCTCCTCACGTCGATCTTCATCGATCGGGATAGGGCACGGGTGCAGGCAGCGATACTAGGTAAGAGGACGCCAGATCTCAAGCTCCACAATCATCTGTTCACTCCACAGTAAAGATTTGCCATATACTACCGTTGCGCGCGCCACACACACACACACATTGTGCTTATTTGCTTCTCGCATCGCTTGGTTGCTATTCTCACTTCCGTATTACTCTTTTTTCGATCTTTTCTTCTTCAAATCTTGCTTGTGGCTTTGTCGTCCTGGTGGGGGAACCGGGGAATGTATCATTGTTCTTATCCGCGTCCTGTGGGCAGGCTGTCAGCTAGAGCTAAGCGAGAGCTCCGCATCGGACGGTAATGGTACGGACGATGGTCAACGGTCGCCCGTCGTCGTCGTTGGTCCCGGTACGAGCGGCGGCGCCTCCAATGCCTTCTCGCCCGTCGCGGCGCTCTAACGGCGACAGCAAACGAGTGAGGTTATCTAATTGGTGGTGTCCTTCGGTTCGTAACGTCCGCTCCACAATGTCCGGTCTTCCCGTTCCCCGCGTCCCTTTCTTGTCCCGTGAAACTTATCTGTGATCCGTCGGCCATTTGTTGTGTGTCGTCCGTTCCCACCGAAATCCGGCCCAGCCCTGCAGCAGCGAGTAGCGTTACGAATCGAAGACGAATTGGTGGAAGCTGATGCCGAACACGTTCACACCAAGCACACGCACATATTAGAAAGCGTCCGGTAGAAAAGCAGCTCCTTGCTGCTTCTAGGTCAGTTCTGCTCGTTTCATTACCCAAATCTGTTGTGCTGTTCGTTGAGTTACTTTGTACGGTAGTTGTAGCAATTCGTGTCCTCCTTCATCAATTTTTATTTAAATTCTTTAGACCTTGTTCTTCACTAGAGCTGTGTGTGTGAGTGTCTGTTACTATGCTTTGCGTTGCTGTTTAGTTTCATTTGGATGTGCCCGTAGTGTGGATTAGAACAATTGCTGTCTGCAACCCGTTCCCTTTCGCTAATGGCTAATAACGCCTCTCTCTTTGCATATTCCACAGGTGATGAATCAAATAATGCGTCAGCACAGCAACTAGGAGGATCCGTATCGGACATGGAATCGTTACAACCACGCACACGGCAATAATCACGGCAAAGCTTATGATTTCTTCCCCGTCGATGATGGGGAAGGGTTGCATTTCGACAGAGTACGGTCGTGGAGGCCGTACTGTAGCGGCAGATCGCTCTACCACCGGGTATCGGAATTCCTCAAAGATACCTCGGTTCCTAGCGTTTCCCGGGTGTCGTCAAGCAGCGAGCAACGGCAAACTCAAAACAGAACTGAACTCCAACCGACATCCCGACGGGAGTGTCCAACCAACTGCTGGCGCAGGAATGTCGGCTCGATAAGTATGTCAATACCGTATATATATACAGCCTAGAGATATATATATAAATGATAAGTTATAAAGCAACACACGACGTAATGATGGTTTGTTCGTGTTCGGAACCATTGCCCCCACTCACTCACCAAGGGGGCGGTTCATCGCATCATCACATTACATTGAGAGCAGATTAAGAGTTAAGAAGCAAAGCACTTCTTTTTTTTCACGCCGTGCTTTCACGATACTGTGTGGCGAAGGATAGTGCTAAATTCTACCGCAGAATGTAAATAGCTCTCCCAAATTCATCCCAAAAAAAAAACAAGAAGAGCTAAAGTGTCCTGCTCCTGCTACGGCCCACGTGCCGACCCGGTTTAGGCGTGTAAAGCAAATAACTAGGATAATTTAAACAAGCGAACGAATCATCGTATACGTTGCCCAATGGAACCTATTACTGTCTCGAGCGAGAAACACCCCAGAAAGGTGTCTGCTGCGTTATCGATAGGGGATAAATGACGATTAGGTAAAGCGACAGTATGGAAACAAAATTTAGGATAACGAATGGAAGCGGCAGGGTTTTGGCAAAACCGAAAGCAATAGTCTGTGAAAACGAATCCGGGGGGCCATCGGTAATATTGCTGCAAAGTTTTCTAACGGTGCTTGTTTAGCCGATATACATACAAGTAATGAAGGGGAGAAGCGGTCGAAAGGAAATTGTCCGTTTTTGTGGCTGTTGATAGTTATGCATGCGAAAAGGGGAGCAGAAACCAAACGTTTTTCTTGCAAAGCGTTACATTTGACTGAAAATCAGAATAAGGCGTGTAATATGTACGAATCGATAGGGATAGCGGGGGAAACGGGGAACGTCCGGTGGATGTGGTGATATGGCTCCCATTTGTTCTTCATCCTTGTCACTAGTATTTTCCTGTAGGCTCTGCTAGTGGTGAAAGTAATTTATCCTTCCCATTTTTTTCCTTTTCGTTTGAATAGTTAAATCGTGGTGTTTTTTGTTTCTCCGTACACGTAATTTAGGCGTAATGTATTAAAATTTATACAAACACCATAGAGCAACCCAAAATCACAGCAGGGTTAGAGAAAGAGACAGAAAAGGGCGTTAACAATCGCTTCACGGTGATAGCGAAAGTGACTATTGTTAATAATTGGGAAACGGTGTAGAAAGACTATATAAAACGGGACAGTTGAAAGAGATGGTGAGATGCAATTGTTCGTAAAACAATCTGAGAAAAAAACACACACACACCTATTATTTATTATTAGATGCTCTGTTTAGATGCTTGCAGGGGCAAGAACGAGGAAGGAATAGTGTATAGAGATTATTGAAGAAAAGGAAGAAAAGACGACGACCATATGAAATCGTTCAGCAGTGTGGAGTGCGAAAAATGAATGAAATAAAAAAAAACTCAACATGTATTACGTGGTTTTCGGGACGATTTTAAGAGAGAAAAAGATAAATTTACCCTGTTGTTTTTATCTGTTAAGTCGGTTACACTTTTCCTCATTAAAAAGAGAGAATGAACTAAAAACAAATCCGTTCAGCGAACACCAACGATATTTTTAAAACAAAAAGGCTTTTTGCGAAGAGCCTTTTCGTTTGACGTTCCGTCAACGCCGCAGTAGACGAAACGTCAAACTCGCCAGCAAAACATAAACAAACAACAACAGCCCAATCCAAGGAGGGATGTGCGTACAGTGATGCTCCACATCCGAATCCGGTTTTTATAGAATTCGGACCCATTTCAAGTGGTTCTAGCCGATTTACATACCCGTCGTCCCGTGGCAACTCATTTGCCAAGCCGTAGGAGTTCCAAACGACCCAATGTTCAAGGCCAGTGCTTCACCGAAGAAAGACACTCGTTCGCCGTGCCGTGATCCGTTGTTGTGGAAGTAAGCCGTAAATAATCTTGCTCGCTTATCAGCCCAACCAGCGTGGCGTTTGATTTCGAGCAACAACAAAAAAAAGAGTAGAAAGAAAGGCGTCTATAATATAGAAGCCTTTGTCTAGGAACCATTCCCAAACCAGCGGGAGAGCCCTCTGTTACGTAATACACTCCGAAGACACACGATCGTGCTTGATCCGAGGGAATCGATCACGATGGATTCGATTGCGGTTGCGCTGCAACCGTACAAGGATACGGTCGGTTTGACGGCGGCCATCGTGACGGTGGTACAGTTCTTCAGTGGAGTGTTGGCCTTGAACGAAATTCGTCGCCAGGGCAACACGAAGGGCTTTTCCGTGCTGCCCTTTCTGGGCTGCACCGTCTTCTGTCTGCTCAACGTACAGTTTGGCCAGATGCTGCGGGACGACGGTATGATTCGGGTAAACTTCATCGGGCTGGCGTTGAACTTGCTGTACGTGTGCGGATTCTACTTGTACACCGATGGCCCCCAGAAGACGGCCGTTTGGGGCCAGATAGGGTTGGCCGGTGCGTTCACCGTCGGTGTGCTGTCGTACGTACAGTATGAAGATCCGAAGCTGGTCGAGTTCCGGTTCGGTGTTATTTTGACCGGATTGTTGTGGAGTTTGGTCGGTATGCCGCTGCTTGGATTGGTAGGTATCAGTAGAAGACCCCTACTCAAAATGTACACACACATTCTTATCAAGCTCCTCTCCTTTGTTGATAGGGTGACATTCTGAAGAAGAAAAGCACCGAAGGGCTTCCATTCCCGATCATCCTGCTCGGTGCGATCGTTTCCTTCTGCTGGCTGCTGTACGGTATCATTCTTCGCAGCAACTTCCTAGTGGTGCGTATGCCGGGACACACCGGCTTTCTGGCCTTCAAAACACAATTCCCTTGTAACGCCCTCACCCCTTACAGGTACAGAATCTGATGGCACTTGCACTGAGTGCGGTCCAGCTGTCGCTGTTTATTATCTTCCCTTCGGGTGCGGCCAAACCACCGCCAAGTCCGGCCAAAAAGCGCAACTAAACGTAAAGAAGACAATAATTCCAAAGGCACAAAGACACGAGGGAGCTGTAAGACAAACGTTTGATGACAATAACTGTTACAGAATGATAAAGCTTCATCGAAAGTGACAACAAAACGAAGACGAAATTTTATGACAATAAGCAACGTTGTGCAGAAGCACAAACGATAGAGCTAGCTGTTAGATTAAATTATTCCGTTACTACTCTCTTTTGGACGTTTGAAACGGGAGCAACACTTCCATGTTATTGTATGCTGAAGCTATTTTGAATATCAAATAAAAATTTAAAACATTCACATTTACAACAACTTTAACAACAATCGCTTATCCTTGTCTGATTATTTTCTTTACTTAGTATTTTTTTATATACTGAAATTGGTACGGTTGATAAGCTTATCACAGTGCATCAAATTACGTTAAGTAGCTTTTTGAGTGTGAAACGAGTAATTAAAAATAATTATCAAATATTCTTCTTCCTACTTCCATCAGTTTATCAGCTCAATGCTTATCGCTTGATGTGAGCTGTTCGTTTCTAGCTCTGAAAAAACGAGAGCATTCATTTAAATTTATTTTGGAGAGCGAGAGAGACATGCTCAGCGTGGCATTTTCTATAGAAATTGCCGTTAAAATTTAGCTGACCGGTTATGTATTTAGTTGTGCGATACATAATGAGGTTCGGCTATTAAATGGTAGTTCTTTATTTCAGTTGCCACCGTTGGAATGTCTTCATTATTCATTACGGAACGGTCGTGAAGCACTCAAGGACAACTGTTATCCCATCCTAGATTATTTATCATTCTGTTACACTCACTCTCAAAATCCCTAGATCCAGGTTCCCGGATCCAAGGATCTTGGAACTCAAGATTCTAAACTCTCGGATCCCAAAATCTCGGTCTATGATCACCGGATAACCATTCGCCTCATCTGCATGCACTACCCGTGCTCCGGATCCGAGATCTTGAGATCCAGGAATACAGATGTAGAGTAGAGTAGAGTGGATGTGAAGAGTTTACAGTTGAGGATCTTGGGATCTTCGGGTCCGAGATCCGAGATCTTTGGAATCGGGATCCAAGAACTTGATCCAAGGGAGATCTGGGATCATTTTATTTTCCCTGGCTAAAAGAAAAGCCTGTCCTACCCATGGTGGATAAAATCCCAAAGGTCCAAACGCACATCCGAAACGGTATCTGCGAATCAAAGCAAGTCAACATCAACTACACTGTAAAGAAATTGTATAAAGAAGTTATTAAAAACACCTGTTTTAGCCAATGTTCAAAAATGCTTGAGGTTTCTCGCTTATACCACGAGCGGTTGGTTGCGTTGAGTCTTTTGATATTACAAATGGTTTGCAACCGTTTGAATCTTTATTAAGCCAGCTTTATAAATTTTGGGGTAGTTGAGGGAAGTTCAGATGCTTAGGAAACTGATGTTCAAATACACCCGGCCACACAATTTTTTTTCTCTATTCAGCTATCCAAACGATTAAACATTGTTGTTCAGAGTATCGAAAATTTGCGTTCGGTTCGATTCCTCTTGGAAGCGAGTCCCAGGATCAAATTGGGATTTTTTTTCCTTAACCAGTTTACTGTGGTGCGGGATGGGGTCAGGCAAGAATACAGATCCGTAACTGAAACCGCTCAGGAACATAACATTTCACCTATAACTCTCGTCAAATACTTGAAGCCCAAGGAATAGAAAGGTTGCAGCCTGCCATTTCTGCCATTTCGTGATTTTAACCGTAGCGTAGGATAGTCGGTCGGCTTACGCAGCAGCAGTCTGGATGGGATTTGATCCCCAGCCTGCTATGTGTAGTCCTAAAACCACTACCATTTCTGATTCTCCATACGAGTAAGGGAGTGGCGGTTCGAAGGGGGTTTTTTTTTTATTACTGGCTCCTGCCATTTTAAAGACCGACTTTTCAAACAATATACCACCAGACCGGTATTTAAATGTTCCCAACGCGCGAAAATGAAAAATTTATTCAGCGTATAGCGAAAAAGATTAAGTAGCTTCTAAGCTCTGTAGTGGCTCATGTCCACCCTTAACGAGCGTTGAAGCTCCCAAACCACTAAAGATCGCTCTAAACAAGCTGTTTGACAAGCAGTGTTCCCCTAGCCAAAATGTGCAGAGGGATTATTTGTTTTTTATATTTTTCTAGCATTCTACAACATTTTAGCTTTCTGAAAAAACGGACTGGCTTATTTTTACACTAGGTTTTCGATTTTCTATACCCACGTAAAGCAATGTGTGTCCGATATTTGCCATCTTTTCGCATTGCTTATCAATTTCTTTCACTGCCTGTGGGTGTCGCATATCCAGTACAAGTATATCATTTAAAAGGTTTTCAAGAGTTGCCTTATTTCGTAAAAAATGGAATGAATACATACGATATGAAAAATACTAAAAATCAAAATATGAAAAAAAAGTAGTGCCTTTCCCGTAAAAACTGTATGGCTGGCATTACTTACAGCAACATTTAGAAATAAGTCTAGCACTACCTTCTTCCAAGCCTTCTCAAATGAGCTCCTCTCTATACGACATTCTGATTCGTTTGAAGAAAACTCAACCCAGATATACCTTCTTTCATCCAGGGTCTCTCACATTGGAGATCGACTCTATTTGATCCAGCCAACCTTCCTGGCGAACCTTCCTGGAGAACCTTCCTGGCGAGGCATGAGTCCGGCATTCTCATCACGTGCCTTAACCAGCTGTCGTCTCTATATTCGATAGCATCTAATCAATCATCGTTTTACCGCCCTAATTTAAGCCCCAAAGTCTCAAATAAAATTCCAGAGTCATGATAATACATCAAACAAACACTCTCACCCAGTGTTTACATTGAGGACATTCGCAGTTCGCACGTTCTGCAACTCACCCTGAGTCACCCAACCACCCGCATTACAACTAATAAGAAAACCAGCACGTTGTATGATTTTGTAAGAGAGTTGTTCCTAACACTATGCATTATATTTATAGAAAAGACGGACGATGGCACATGGCAGGACACGCCGGACACGCTCTACACGTTCGGGTTGAAGCGCGGCCAGTTGCGGATCTCGTTGAAGAAGGCATTTCCGGGGCAGGCGGTCGCCACAGCCTGTCGGTGTCCGATCAGCCAGTAGTTGGAGGCGATGTGTCCGAGCGACACTCCGCAGCTGATCAGCTGCTGAGCGGCGTTACGGGCGGCCGCATTCGGGATGCCGTTGGTGAACGTGCCGATCACACCCATGCCGACCGAGCGATCGTTGTAGCCGGGCGCGTGCGCTCCCTGACGACCCCAGCCGCGGCCCTCGTACGCAGCGCCGTTCTCACCGACCAGGAAGTTGTAGCCGATGTCAGCCCAACCGTTGCCGTCCATGTGGAAGGACTGGATGTTGCGCATCTGCTGGGCACAGGCAGCATCGGTGGTGCAGTGCGCACCGGCCGTATGGTGCATCACGACCCACGGCGCCGGACGGATCGGCAGCTGGGCGGTGCTGGCGGCACGGGCTCCCCACTGGGCGCGGGTCACGATACGCGGGCACTGGGCCGAAACGCCCGCCAGACACACGCTGGCCAACACCAACACGGCGGCAAACTTGTTCATCGTTCTAGCTGTCTTGCTGACCAAACGGACTATTGTGCTTCCCGAAGGCTTACTGTCCAGTGTGGGTGATCTGGTGCGGGTTTTATACTCTGGCAAGTCAGTCAGTCGGCCCTCGCGTCACTATCATGGTGCCCGAATTGATCGCTCACGGGTAGTAGATGCCTTATCGTAATCGAACAGAAGCTAATCACTCGCGGGCGTAATCTAATACGACACAGCAAACGTGAATATTGAACCCTATTTGGTAGGCCAACTCCTTCTTCGGGGATTCTTCCCTCAACAGCTACTCCAACGCACGTACAGTACTCTTCTTTTCGGTGAGGTGTAGGTGTACACTACCACGACCCGCTCACGACTGACTGTTTCGATAATCGGCGGCAATGGTGGATTTCCCCAAAATGCGCGTCTCACGCGCCAAACACTCACTCACTCGTTCTCTCTACTCTCTCTCTCTCGGCGGAACATCGCGAAGGGTATCATGTTCTAGAATTGAAAGGGCCAAGGGAAGAGCTGGGCAAAAAAATCCCCCCGGTCAGTTGCGTTATGTTCGTGTGTGGTAAAATGCAATCATTAAGCATGTTACTAAAAGCGTTAACGTCATCAAAGGGATCGATAAGATAGCAGAAAACTGGTGAAGAGGAAGATGCACCCGAAGGGTCACTATTGACAGAGGTGTTCCAGACCCCCGGGCAATCACTCATCATCCGCCGTTGGCCAATCGAAGGGGAACGGGTGACTGATCTTCATGCTGTTCTTGTCCAGTTACATATGTTTGTAAATTGAGTTTGAGTTTGTTTGGATGGCTGGAGGGATCGCATCGAGGGGAACAACCGAACCGAACTAACGTCTGGGCAAGAGTGATCGTCTCCATAGTGCAGAGAAACGAGGAAAGAAGGGCAGATTGGAATCGATCATTCGCTTCAGGGCACCATGTTTGCAATCATATTAAAGACTACTTCACATGTAGATGTACATCACATTCTGCTCCTCCTCACGAAGTTCTAGGAATTGTTCTCGATCGCCTTCACTTCATCTTTGCTTGGCTCTCAATGATACACTCAACGGCTTAAGAATCAAGTCCAACAAACCAACCCTTGGGCATATCAGGCCACCTCTGTATATTGGACCAGCCTCAAAAGACTTTATAGTCTGGGTCTTTAGCTGTCATTCAAATTACACGATCAGGCCACTGCAATCTAGGGAGTCTGACTGGGAGTTGACTGGCCAAAATATTCTTCAGTGTATCTTGCTATCGAATGCGACTATGAGGATTTGATTGCGAAGTCAGTTTTAAGCAGATGTTCATGGCTCATATGCAACATTTCACACAGTCTCAGCTTACTATTAGCCCAGAGAAAGAAGCTATAGTATGTCCCTTTTGCAGCCAAAACCTTTGCGCGTATGTTGATGTTGATCTGTATTGTTCTCGATGATGACTTTTGACCTATGGTAGGTGAAGTCTTTGTCTTCAGAGTATGTCAGAGTGGATTGACTAATAAAAGTTGGCTCTTAAAATTTCTACCTCTCAGATTAGCATGGCATCGCTTGATCCATAATTGATCACGCCTTGATCTTAAGTGTTTTAAAAAGCTTGATATGATTATCCGAGGTTCTATTAGAACTCGATGCATGATACATGATTGTATTTAGTCTTTACTGTGGCATTACTGCGAATTTAAACGTGACATTAAAGACAGTATCGGGTAGCCCCAGTGGTAGATGCAACAGCGGTGCCGGTCTTCACACGGTAGGACCGGGGTTCAAGCCTCATCTGAGCCGTCCCCCGTTGTGAGGACTGACTTTCCAACTATACAGTAGCAATAATTCTAGTAAGCCAGAAATGACAGACACGAGGTAAAGGGGTCGTTAAGTCAAGAAAGAACAAGAAAAGACAGTAACATTGAAGATTTTCTGTGAATCATCTTTACTGGTAGCCAACCAACGGATCAGGATCTTGACTTGAAGGCTTGATCGTGTTGGAAATGCTAGAGAAGTTCGTCGTCAGTCAGTTCAAGAAATTTCAAAAGATCATGTCAGCTTATTTGTGTCATACCTAGCACAATTTTAAGAAAGTTGATTACTACATGGATTAGACAAGAGTGCCCTTCATGAAGCGTAGTTTCGTTCCTCAAATTGAGAGTCCTGTTTCTAGCTAAGGTCCTAATTCTGAGAGGATAAACTTCAAGGCTCGTCTATAAATTTCCACGTTGTTTGTGTGAGTTTCGGCAGTGTTCGGAGCTATGTGACGATCGCTGTAAGAAGCACTTCCTTACAATGCTCTCCTGTCATCTGGATTCTATGTCAACTTCTGCCATATCATACCGAACTCGTCACCAATCGTATCCTTAATTATCGCATAAAAATCGCATAATTCTTTGTCAATAGTCCATCATACAAGAGAGGAACTACTCAGATAGCTAATAAGAATATTAGAAGATCTCCCAATAAACTAAATCCGCGATGTGTTCCTCGATGTTCGTCATACTTTGAAGTGGATCTATCCTATTTGGTAGGTGGTTAGACCTTAGTACAAGGACATTTGAGGAGATCGACTGAAAGATCTCCCTCATGCTCATTTTGTTAGAAGGATACTACACGTGTTACCTGTTAATCATTTATCCTGGCCAGTCTGATGGACTCATCTATTGCCATTACTCTACCGCAATTAATCTTCTATCTATTTTTTTGTATGTTGATAAAGTTCTATTTATACCTACCACTAGGAGTACCTAGTGGAAGGAGCATAATTCTACAATAGGTACTCCTTATCCACGTGCGTTATAGCAGCAACAATAATGACCCTAATACGGACACCGTGTTGTTGTTATTTTTTGCCAGATAATCCCCAATAACAACCGCATAGAAGAATGTTTGTACAGATCTCGGCAGCAATTTCTAGATTCCACGCGCTTCCCACAATGGCATGGCAAAAAAATAAAAGTAAAACACCGCCACAACGATGAATCCTCGACGTCACCTGCGTCGTTCGCTCGTGCAATGGGCCGCTCGGCGAATTACCGCTCCGTATCTTATCGAAATTGAAATTAATCAAAAATCCACCAACCCCGGTAGTCCTTGCGGGAGTCCGATTGGTGCCCAATTGAGCGTTTACGGCTAATCTGATCCCACCGTTTATCGCGGGCCAAATATAACGTGACGTAGAATGGGCCGATTTTCACACGGCACGCTCTAAATTTGGTTTCCCAACCTGGTGCTGGAGAAGCACAGCTGGGAATATCTTTTCGGGAAGTGCTCAGGGAAGTTAGGGGTGTCGCAAGGTGTACGGTGATAATGCGCTTGTCTATAAAACCTATAGACCGAGGTCACGCCAGGTTACATTTCCTTCGTAACTACCAGGTCGTCTAGAAGTGTGCAGAACACGATGAACAAGTTTGCCGCCGTGTTGGTGTTGGCCAGCGTTTGTCTGGCGGGCGTTTCGGCCCAGTGCCCGCGTATCGTGACCCGCGCCCAGTGGGGAGCCCGTGCCGCTAGTACCGCCCAGCTGCCGATCCGTCCGGCGCCGTGGGTCGTGATGCACCATACGGCCGGTGCGCACTGCACCACCGATGCTGCCTGTGCCCAGCAGATGCGCAACATCCAGTCCTTCCACATGGACGGCAACGGTTGGGCTGACATCGGCTACAACTTCCTGGTCGGTGAGAACGGCGCTGCGTACGAGGGTCGCGGCTGGGGTCGTCAGGGAGCGCACGCGCCCGGCTACAACGATCGCTCGGTCGGCATGGGTGTGATCGGCACGTTCACCAACGGCATCCCGAATGCGGCCGCCCGGAACGCCGCTCAGCAGCTGATCAGCTGCGGAGTGTCGCTCGGACACATCGCCTCCAACTACTGGCTGATCGGACACCGACAGGCTGTGGCGACCGCCTGCCCCGGAAATGCCTTCTTCAACGAGATCCGCAACTGGCCGCGCTTCAACCCGAACGTGTAAGAATCGACCGGGTGCTTTCCTTAATGTTTGTTTCGTAAAATATAGAATTCAATAAGAGCATACATTCGCTGTGGTTCAGTGAGCTGTGTTAACGATTGGAAAGAAAGCATGACAAGTGTCTGAGTCCAAAATAATAACTAGGGTAGGATCATAATAGGCAAGATATTGTCAAAATCATTTTCGATTAAATAACAAATCGCGTTACTCATAAATTGCGAGATTTCTATCGTTGTAAATAACCATAAATGATTATTTATGGCTCAGATTATATGGCGTCATTCTTGTGGCGCGATCAACACATCGCTTCATTGCATGAAGCGTATTATACAGCTCATAGGACATACTTTGTAAGTATGTATGTGAATGGACCCTCTAATTACCTGTCGCGACGGACGAAGCTGGGACTGTACAGAACATTTATAGTCCCAGTGCTCACATGCGCCTCTGAGACATGGACTCTGTCCAAAACTGACGAAGCCCTCTTAGCCGCGTTCGAGAGGAAGATGCTCAGAAGGATTTTTGGCCCCGTATGTGTGGAAGGACAATGGAGGAGCCGCTATAATTTCGAGCTCATGAATACGACTATTACGTCATGAGAATGACACCGGACGACCCAGCCCGTAAAGTCCTTTTGGGCCGTCCAAGCGGACAGAAGAGGCGTGATAGGCCCAAATTCAGATGGAGTGATGGAGTAAATGCGTCCGCCAGAACGGCCGGGATAACGGATTGGCAGACGACGGCGCTAAACCGTGAGCGGTATCGAGGATTGCTGCAGCAGGCCAAGACCGCAAAGCGGTTGTAGCGCCTGATAAGCAAGTAAGTGTGTGAATGGACCAGAATAAACCAACACCATACTTGTTTATACTTAGCATCTAGGGTCTACGGTAGGATAACATCTATCTCCGAATATCTGTCTTCGAGTGTATGGGAAATCCCAGCCATATCATAGGTGAAAGACATGGCCAAAATCCGAAGAGGGTATTCCTCATCCTCTGTATTCTTTGTCCGGACCGGCCGGAGGTGACAGCGGCGCCGGTCTTCACACGGCGATTCGATTCGGTTCGAAAGAATTTTAACAACGATTTTGGGAGTAGTTATAATGAAACTCATTCTGAGTGACTTGCTAGTATTCGAATCGCTGTAGCGACAAGCAACTCGCTCAGAGTGAGATTTATTACAACGACTCCCAAAAGAGTTGTTATACGATTCAAATTCCGGTGGTGAATTAATTCTTGGAAACGAGTAGTTATTGCCATTCCCTACTCATCAAGCCTCATCCAACCGGAAGCCATACTCATCTACACCTCATCCCGAACTGATCGCTAGAGGGGCTCATGTCGGGCACCCTAGATAAAGAAGCTTAAGAGGCCTCTGAAAGTAGAGTCTTTAATGTTTGTCTAATTGATCATCCAACCCGAATCTACCCGTCAGGAATCAGGAGTAAACTTCGTATAATGCCGCAGATGTATGTCCGCCAATAGCTCTCATCAGTGGCGGTGTACGATATGAACCTTAGCCAATGGGAAGGTTTTTAGAAAACTCTCAGAATGTAAAATTCTGGAAACAAAATAAGACTACATTTTATCTTTAAACGGTAAGCATTTTGGATGATAAGACTTTCGATAACACGCTGTTTAAGGAACAGGAAATGATCTAACTCTAGACGGGATGTATGTGAACTCTTGAAAGAAAACTCTTGAGGAGAAAATGTGTTCTCCTTGTATTCTTGAAGTCCTGTAGCATGTTCTCCTTGTATTCGGAACAGCAAAAACAGGTTGATACAAACGAATTTCGATGCCACAAATATTGAATAGCAGCGTAAAGCAAGGTAGAAGTGGTTCTGGAGACCTTGAAGAGGTTTCCACATATCTACCACATGGGACTGATGTTAGAATTATCGTATTGTGATGTGATAACAAATGAAAATCTTAAACATTTATACTGAAAAATAGTTTTCTCAGACCCGATACAATGTTTTGGCGGCTTTAAAAATTGATTGTCTCCAAAACATATCAAATCAATCTTTGGCAGCGTTTGCGTCACATTAGCATACATTATCATCAATGCGTAATGCTGGTATTATACTCATGGAAGGAAGAAATATTATCTTAAACAGAGCTTTGATCAGTGAACAAAATGCTACTCAAATTACTTCGACGTATGGGATGTAAGATTAATGGGGACACACTAATCATCCATATTAAATATTCATTTACTCTTCCGGAGAGCCCTCACCCCGAATTTGAATTCTTCATGGCGACCACACACATTGGATCAAAATAAGGGTGTGAGAATACAATACACACAAGCTTAAGGAAAGATCGCCTAGAAAGATATTGTAATCAATGTGATAAAATCATTTCTTTCCTACGCTCAAAAGGCAAACTACTCTATCAGGATAAGTTGGTTTGTTCTTATATTTTATAACTTCACGGCACGTTAAATATTTTACTTGTAAGAGCTACAGCTCTATCCATCTGAAGAATAAAAAAGGCAAACGTTCAACAGCATCATTATTTCTAGCAAAACACGCTCCTCAAATGCTCAAGTTCTACTTGCTGACATTGATTTTATCATGTGTCATTCATGACCGTCACTCTCTCGCGCGCACACACACGCACGTATCTTGATTCTACACCACCATGAAAATCGCCCCAAGACCGTTCTAAGCGCGTTCCCGCTGATGGCTTCTAAACGCAACACGACGCCGATCGTCGATTTCGCACGACAACGCTAGGTAATGTGTAATAATTATACCCCAAGGATCACTTCAATCAGTCAGCTCAAGGATGTTTACCGCGAGTGTGTATGTGTGTGTGTGTTTAGGGGGTTTGCGGTACGGCATGCGTCATCGATGATTGGATTGTGACTCCGGTCTGTTATCTTCCGCCCGGTCGGCCCCGCATGGTCGTTGAATAATCTAAGTGGGAATCACCATCGCCGGCGGAACAACTCCATGTGCTCGGTATGGCGGCACCAAGCAGAAACTTCAGAACTCTACGCAAGGCACTCATCCTGTCCTGTCCCCCCTTTCGGTATCTCACTTCACTGACCGATGTCGTCGGTACACGCCGCTTTCCACGTGTGTGATGTTGAAGTGAGCCACCACTTGAGAATTATACCCGGTAGAACGCGCGTCCGTCTACCAGTTTGTCTACAACCCTGGTGATGGGTTATGGGTGCTTCAAGTTCGCCGAGGCACGGTCAAGGCATCGATGGGGTAGAGTACGCCGTTGACCTTCTACGGGGAGTGAGCGCACACGCTGGACTTAACGTTACCGGCACGATCGCGAGCTCGCTACAGACTGTGTGTGCGCGCGGCTAACCACCAGACCGGTGCGTCGGTTGGGACGTTGAATCTGGTTTGGTTATCCCCACCAGCCGTCGAATATGCTTTACGCAAACGATCTGCGCTTATCAGTGTATCATCTCGTGGTATTTTGAATATGGGATTCGTACGAGCGCGCTACGCTTCGATGACACCCTGCCATTTGATGACAGATTTAGAGGTGTATCAGTAAGCTTCCGGAATACAAACGAAAAAACGGAAGGAAACGTCAATGTCAATGCTGTCTTCCCAACTAACCAACCAACAATACTCTTGCTGGTGACGACTTGTTCGTTGCTTGACGAAAGTGACTCGATTGAATGATCAGATAATGAAGAACTAAACCGGCAAAATCCCCATGCCCATCAAGAGAAAGCACTTGAAAGGTGCATGTACGGCTACTTAAACAACGGGGTCACGCTGTGGTTCAACCCCTGAACAGAAGGCGTTTAGCTCCTTCTCTCTGTAGTAAAGTACGTTACAATTTCGCCCGATTTTTGGCCCGCGAAGAAAACAAAAATCAAAGCGCGGGAAAAAAAGCCGAAGAAAGATATAAAAACATTCCGGCAATAATCTTAAACTGGTTTTACTGAGCGTTGGTCTTTTAGAAAAACAAACGACCGCTTGGTTCGCTCTACCGGTTAGCGAAAGGGAAAGCGTTCGAAGGCTTCGGTTTTTGGCAACCTTTTTGGCGATCGTTCCTGTTCCTGTTTTCTATTTTTTTTTGGGACTTGGGTCGGTTTCAGTTTCCTGATTTGTGTTTTTCGATTTTGTTTTGCTATTTATACTCCACCTTCTTCAGAAAATGTTTAAGGGGTAACATGAAAATGTGTGATGCAGCAAGACACCTTTTGTATTTGATCGATTATTTATAGAAGCTTTGGGTATCAAGACAGCAAGTCACCGTGAGCTAATGGGAAGCATCCTTAAGCAGGACAGAAACAGAAGACTTCATCTCCCGAAAGACGACGAACGCTGAGAGATTTTGAAATACGGATTAACTAACTGGTCAGTCAAATAATGAAGTGAGCACGACAATTTAATACATCTTGAATGAATTCACATCTCTACTGTGCCTTCAGTATGCAAATCATTAATATTCAGTCGCTTGGAGTCAGCTTATGGCTAGGATTTGTTGACCACACATTATTAACAATCATTAACAAACAAACAATAGATAGCCAAGCACTGTTCACTATCACCAAAAATCTTTACTAAAGTCCGACTAGAGATAGACTTTAATATATGTAAGATATACAAACTGGTTATGCTTAAGAGAACAATATCCAATGACATGTTAGGGTTGATCTCTGAACTGAAACGTTTTATGCACAATAATTGTTATTGGACCTCTTCTTACTTTCACACCAACCGTATAAGCAAAGATAGCGATAGAAAAATAAATCATAAATATGAGGCTCCTTGGACTACAAGATCTTTTGGTAGGAGCCTGGAAGAGGAGGGTTTTAGCTAGATGAGGTTCGTCTAGTCGCGACGAGACCTTTTAGACGGTGTAGTCTTAGACCCTTGAGAGAAAACGCTTGGCGTACGTCTAGGATGCAGTCATTGTCATTGGGATGGTAAATATAATTTCAGCATAATCTATAAACCAAACTGCCACGAGGCGCTCCAGATATACCTGGAGGCTTGAGCGCCCTGCCCTGTCAGTCATCGTGCCTCAAGCAACTAACTGATTAGACTGATTGACCTCCTTTTTCCTGCCACACATACGGGGCCAAAAATCCTTCTGAGCATCTTCCTCTCGAACGCGGCTAAGAGGGCTTCGTCAGTTTTGAACAGAGTCCATGTCTCAGAGGCGTTTGTGAGTACTTCGTCCGTCGCGACAGGTATTTAGAGTAGAGAAGTTTCCTCAGGCTGTAGTATGACCGGTAGGCAGCCAGCACCCTTGCGCGTAACGACTGGACGCGAAGTTTTGGACGACTTCGAAGGTGCGGTCACCTATCTGTACATCACCCCTGCGTAAATCCGTGTTTGCTAGCAGGGCCGCTGGTGGTGCCACCATCATTTTGGTTTCTGCCACATTAATCTCCAACCCGAGGTTCTGTGCCGCACGCTCGATCCTTTGATAAGCTTCTGCTACATAGGAGAGCCTCAAACCAATGATGTCTATGTGGTCAGCGTATGCCAGGATCTGGATTGACTTATAGAAGAAGGTCCCCGAAGTTTCCACCTTCGAGTCGCGGATGGCTCTCTCAGACAGGCAAGCCCATCTCCCTGGCGCAGGCCCTTGGTGGTAGCAAAGGGCCCTGAGAGTTTTCCATCCACCTTCACCTGGCATGTGATGTTGGCCATTGTCATTCGTACAAGCCTGGTAAGCTTGGCCGGGATTCCAAAAGAGCTCATTGCGTCGTACAGTTTTACCCTGGCTATGCTGTAATAGGCGGCTTTGAAATCAATGAAGAGATGGTAGGAGTGGAGCTCCGCTGCTCCGCCATCTTCTCCAAGATTTGCCGCATCGTGTAGATCTGGTCAGTGGTTGATTTTCCGTTTCGGAATCCTCGCTGATAGTTTCCGACCATCTCTTCAGCGAATGAGACAAGTCGATCGTGTAGCTCATTTCTCGCCTCGGTTCACCATCTTAAAGCCATCTGAGTTTTCTTTATGATAAATTACAAAATATACATACCTTAGCAATCCATCTCAGCTTCAACCTGCTTCCACCGACATCGCAGTGATTGTTGAAATGTTGATTGCAGCATGTTGTCAGCTGTGGCCTCAGTTGTCATCATTGCTTCACCACTACTAGGTTCACGTTTCGAACTTCACTCGGGGATATTTCTTCAGGACTTACATTTTCTTGCCGATAGTTTTTATTTTCGCACCTCTGCACTTCTGCTGTTCTATACACATATATAACTCCATCCTCATTCTCCGTATCGTTCACTCGCTCGTTTGCTTTACCGTGTTCTTTTTTTTCTTGCTTCATAATCCTATGCGTTTTTCTTGTTCCTGGTTTTTGTTTAATTCATGCCACACGTTTTGTTTTTTTCACCTTCTTTCTCTACGCTCACCACTGTCTAATTGTCCTGTTTCCTTACTATTTCTTCTATCATACTTATATGCTTGCTTGCTTGCTTTCTTCGATTCACTTGCTTTGTTGTCATTCCAAATTAGCTTACTTGCTACGGGTTTCCTAATTCAAAAAACAGAGAGATAGAGAGATAGAATGATTTTGTGTGGATGAGTTTTGATTGTTTTACTTTGTGTATGTGTAACCGTGTATTCGTGACTGTGTTGTATGTGTGTGTGTGGGTAAAATGTATGTTTATGACTCTTTTTTTTTTGCTTTTCTTCAAAACCGTTAATACGTGTACTAATGTAGGCGAATGATTACGTGAATGTGATAACATGCATGCACCACCCCATTGCTTGCCTGCTGCTGCCCCGCCTTGTTGCATAGGCAATTTCCCCCTTTGTTTTCCATTGTTTTGTGTTTTGTTCACTGTGTTTTGCTTATAAATTGGAAAGTTGTTGGGTACATAATACCCACGCCGCATGCATCGAGAAACCCCCCCCCCCCGTGGGGTGGGGCGTCGTTGGGGGTTTTTATAGTGCTAAAAAAACCGATCAAACTAGGACGCGATCGCGATCAAAAGTACGGTTTCGTTTCTAATGCTCTGCTGCTGCTGCTCGCTTTTTTACTCTTCATATTTCCTCTTATGAAGCGTCTAAAGTTTATCTTCCGCTTACTTGTGACCGCGAGCCCTTCTATTCGCACAATGTGCGTTCCTCTAAACCCTGCATTTTGCTTCTTTTTGTCGCTACACACTTTGTGTTCTTTTTTCTTCTTCTTCTGTAAATCCTGCCCTCGCTCTTTATCGAGTTTACTTCATTACTTATGTTCTTTCTTTCCTGCAGCAAACCTCCTCATACACTTCAAGCTATATAAGTGAGGGGAGAAAAATAAAATACTATTTTCTGGATATCTTTACGGTATATATATATAATATGCATATGTATATGAAAACAAACGAGAAAAAGAAAACATAAAGTCGAGAAAGGAAACAGACAGAGAAAAAAAAACTCTAAAATTGAAAACAGAAACTAAACTTTTCCTCTCTTACACACTTACTACGAGAACGAGCAACAGGGATTGTTGACCAGGCGGCACGCGTCCGTGTTGCGTTCAGCCCAGCCATCAATTTGTTCCCCATGTTAAGCGGCACGGACTAGGTGATGGATCTCGTGTTCGTTACCGCTGGATAGTCTCAAAATGTCCCACCCATCGTCCTGGCGCTATTTCCCCCGCAAGCTATCACGCTTAATATCCTTAACTAACAAATTCCCTGTGGGTGTGTGTGTGTGTGTCTCTCTCTATTGCGCACACGCTTGTTGTTTGCAGATCGTGTACCTAAATACGAGATAAATGTGAATGCAAATGCTCAAAGCAACAGACACAAACAAAACATCACCAATTATTAGACGTACGAGTGTGAAAAGTTTGAACAGAGAACAAACAGCAAAAAAGGAAATAAGAAAAGAACGCGTAGAACCCTTTCCTCACATACACACACAGCTCTCTTAGCTAAACAAACGCCCTCGGTCTGCACTAACTACCCTTGACGAACCGATCAATATATACGGGTATCACTATTTTGCACTAATCTCAATCATTTGGATACCGGTGAATCCTCGCTGGCAGGTGATTTGAGAGATAAAGGAAACACTTTTTAACTTAGATACAAAACGAAACAGACAAATGCTATGGCGTGAATGATTGTTGCGCACGATAGGATAGGTTGGTGAGTGTATAAAATATCAAAATCACTCTTCAGTTAGACCCATTCAGCATGAATTTTGCTGCATTTTAAAATTCGGTTGCAACCTGCTGCTGCTGCTCATCCGTGGACCTACTAAATACGGACTAAACAAAAACAGATCGGCAATCGCCCAAAGTTGGGAGATGTGTGTTGCACCAAATCGAAAACCCATTCCCATCCTTACAACTGCACACAAAATCGCTACGATTCTTCGATTCCTCGCTAGGATTTTTTTTTCTCTAACGCAAAAACGATTCCTATCCCGTGCTACTGCAGGGAGAGGGAAATTCGCTACTGTTGCACGCATCTTCCCGGTGCAACGATCCTCAACTGTCTCGCATAATAATTGATTGCACTCCACGGTGTGTTGTCGGTCGGTGTGTCTACTGTAGTATTCGATATATCACACGGTTTAGTGTTTTTGTACCGTGCTAAAAAATGCTAACCTGAATAATACAGACGAGGGAAAATGCCCAACATCGATCGCGGAACACATACACAGAAGCACGTGCCCGCGATTGGAATACATGGCATCATCGTGGTCACAAGCAAACACGAGCACCAAGCACGAACTGTGCTGCTAGACAGTGGGGGGACAGATGAATGGGAGGGGAGGGTGGGGGGGGGGGACGGGTGGCTACTAAGGACAAAAGGGTAGCATGTCCTGGGATAATACTGGGAAGATGCGCTCATAAGATGGGATTGCTGGCTGGTTGGGAGGCAACCGGGGTGATCGGTCCGGTGACGCCACCCTCACCTATGTTCACCCCCGACGTATGTGGGGTGTCACTCCGATAATAATGTTACCCTAAACCTTGGTTATCTATTTCGTGTTCTACTCCCTAAGAGTGTTCGTGTTTTGTTTTTCTTACACGCTCCATCACGCAATTATGTTCTGCTTTTGTTCGACTTCTGCTGCCGTCTAATAATTAGTTTACATGTGTGTCTGTCTGTTTGTGTGTGTTTGTTGGTGTGTGCTACTATTTCTAGAGTAAAAAGGGGGGTTGTTCCTGCTCGCTGTGTACTTTACTTTATTATTACTTTGCTGCTTCTGCCGTGTTCTACTCGCTTGTCTGCGCCGTTGTATGGGTTCGTGTGTGTGTGTGTCTGTGTATGCGTGAGGGGTGCGCTTTTTGCCTGCTTCACAGTAAGAAAAGCCGGGAAAACATCAGCACCTTCTTGCTGGATGTGTGAAAAAAAAGAATTATTTCCTATATCTCGTCGTTTCGCCCGCATCGACTACACACAACACTATTCGATCATGTTACGGCTGTCACTCGTCCTTTAACTCATCTCATACCCACCCGGAGACGCGCGGACACACGCACACACATAGCCAACCACCCACCGTGGCTAGTGGGCGTGTGTGCTTTTACCAGTTGGCCATGCCCGGTTTGTTCAGCGTCATGAAGTAGATCTGACAGGACGAGCCGCCTTTGGCACTGCTGAAGAAAACCTTGTCGTTCCGCTCGCACAGGAACTTGAGACGCTGCGCCTTTTTGTGCATAAACACACCGTCCAGGTGGCCGGTTTCTACCGAGCGAATCTACAGTCACGTGGAGAAGGGTTGAAAAATGTAATGATTTATAAAGAGCCAAAAACATGCCGTAACACATAGGGGAGTAGCTGCTGCTCACCTCGATTGCTTTGTTGCCCCAGCCCATTATCTGACCGGTGCCGATGTACGCCACGGAGGTTGGCATTTCGCCCCACTGCAACACGATGTTCTTGGACACGCGGCCCATCGTGTTGACGTATACACCTTCGTTGTCGTAGCACAGCAACAGCTGCATACCGTTCGAGTTCGGCAGCGTTACGATACAGTGTGGCGAAATTGGACCCTGAGTCTGGAAGGAGTCATCAACACACAACTGGTTAAACAGGACCGCTCCTTTTGCTTTCGATGGCCGGAAAGCGCACTTACATGCTTAGGAAGATAGATATCGTAAACGGTTGCCGAATCGAGATCGACCGCATGGAAACCTTCCGCCGACCCGTAGATGACCTTTAGCCGCGTCTGCTCCTCGACCGTCAGATCGACCAACAGTGGACGATGCATCAGCTCACCGAAGCTCTGCGGGGAGAAACGGGTTAACTTCCTTCCGGGAGAATCTCACCCTCAAATCATCCGTTCCGTGCTTACCTTAAATGCCATAAACTTATGGTAGGGTTTCGGTGCCCAGGCGTAGATTTCGATCGAGTCTTTCAGAGCGATCACCAAGAATTTGATTCGCTCGTACTTGACGATCTTGAAGTGTACGGCACCCTGCAGATCACCGACATTGATCCAGCCGTTGCGGCGCTCCACTTGTTGCTAAAAAAGGAACCACGAAGGGAAAGAAAAATTAGAAAAAAAACACGGCCATGGGAGGTTTAGGGGGCGGCTACTTACATCCGTCAGGCCATCGGTGCGCAAGATCTTTGACTTGAGCCAGGACAGGTAGTACACACGGACACGATTCTTCTTGCCCGAGATGGTCACCAGAATGTTTTGTCCTTCGAGCACCTCCATCTGCTGGAACCGTCTGCGAGATATCAGCTGGTAGACCTGTAAGAGACGAGTTTTTAAATAAGCAGTCCAAGGGGAAGCCACTCTTCCTTTGCCTGCTTACCTTGCCCTGTCCCGACCGATCCAGCAACATCAACCCATTCTCCGTGCCGATCAGCAGGTTCACACCCCACAGTGCCGCGCACAGAATTTCCGAATTGAAACGCTTCTTGTACTTCCGGATTTCGGGCGTATCGCTCGAAGCGTCGTGCGACGTCGGCGTAACGTTCACGTTCACATGGCTCTCGCGGCGCGACGCAGCCGAACCGCCCGACTGGGCGCCGAACCCGAACGTGAGAAAGCTGCGCTGCTTCTGTTGCAGTGCCAACGAAAATGGCGACACCGGCAGCGGGTGTTGTGCAGTGCCCGGGGTGTTGTTGGCGTTTCCGTTCGCCGATGCACCGGGCAGCAGATGCACGGGCATCGTTCCCATTGGCAGATGGTCACGCATTTGATGGTGTTGGTGGTATTGTTGTTGTTGTTGTTGTTGTTGGTGGTAGGGAGGAGGTAGTAAATGATTGTTATTGAGCAGTTTATGATTGACGACGACGACGCTACTACTACTGTTACTACTACTGCTTAGGAGTCTAGTGTTAATCGAATGGTTGGGACTGTTGTTGCGGGAGGACGACGAGTTCGACACCGTCGAATGGGGCGAAGAAGCGTTGCCTTTGCTTCCCGCCACCGCCGGACCAGCGGCGCTCAGGTTGTTGGTGGTGGTGGTGTTTGCGCTGTTCGTACTGTTTGGAGCTGGAAGGAAGGGTTTGGATTGCATGCTACCGGGGACTTGGAGGTTCGACTGAACGGAGGAATTCACCGCTGCCCGATACTTTAGTTGCGGGGCATCGTAACGTAGTTTTTTTTTAAGTTTTAGTACGCGATTGCAATTTTATTTGCGTTTTTAATTAATTGTTATATTATTTTATTGTTTTATTTTAAAATTTATTTTTTTGTTTTGCATTTAGAAGCATTGCAAGTTTAACGTTCACAAAACAACGAAAGGGTTTTTTTTTATTTTTGTAGAGGTTGTGTGAGTAGCAGAAGTTGTAAAATAAAAGTAAAAGAAAACAAAATTAGTAAAATGTTTAATAAAACATGAAAGAAATATTAATAGAATGAGAAAGAGAGAGGAAAATAAAAAGCATAAAAATGAGGAAAAATGAAGCCAACACAAATGTTAAACAGAGCGTAACATAACTAAATAACAGAAGAAAGGAAAGACACACATAAAAAACCATCACCGGACAACAGGATACGGAGTTATAAGAACCGATACAAGATTTTTTTTAAATAAATTAAAGACATTATCAAAAAAAAATATTGCTTTCGCTATTGATTTAAGGACAAATGTAGCAAAATGAAACAAATAATTTATTTAATATTCTGAAAAATGAAAGACACTGTTTGGAATTTATATTTGAAGCTTTTAATGTAGATGAGATAAATATTCAAAAGACAAAGGAATAAATTAGTAAAGCTGTGAAGACATCCTCTTTCTTTGCCGACAAACATATACACAAACACACACAAACGCGAACCTGTAACCACCAACAACCTCGCGGAAACACTGGATGAAACTCGGCAGGAAATAGGATCCAAGGTGCAATGAAAGCAGGATTCGGTGCTAAAGCAATTGGAAGCTAAACTCTTCGAACAGGACAGGGTAATGAACCGCGAAATGAAAAAAATGGAAGGAGCATGAGCTATTCGGTCCAGGTTCGGATAGCTTCAAAAGCAACGGAAAAGGATGTAGCATTGCACCTAGTAGTGTGGTGGTAAAGGGATGGGAAAGCGATCTTGTGGAGAGATGAAGCATCCAAAGCCCGTGTGCAGAAGCACCCTCCAACGGTGCACACTTACCTCCTCGCTGGCGGACTTGTCATGTCTCGGGGGTGTCGCCGGGGATGCTTGACTAAGTAGATCCGGCAGGACGCTGCTCGTTCGCTGCCCGGGCGTACCAAGGCTGCTGTTCTCCCCAGAACGATTCTTCTGCGACAAAGCGTTAGAGTACCGATCGAAGACACATTAAAGCATGTGTGTGTGTGTGTGGGTGTTGTTTATGTGGATGTGTGTGTGTTTTTTTAATTGAAGTCGTTCGTTGTAGAATTTATGCACGGAATGGAAGAGAAGAAAAACATCATTAGTGATCGATGTAGCAGCACGCGGAGGATCAATTAAAGATCGTACAGTATAATAGAAAAGAAAGAAAAACACCGAAGTGTTAACATGTGGTGTGATAGAAACAGTGGCATAACAGAACGAAAGTTTAAAAAAAAAACGGTATGCAAATTACAATCAGATCGTACTGAAACGAAACGAAAACCGGAAACGAAATGGAACGTATTGCAAAAGGAATTTCTCAACAAAAGTAAGAGCTTTAGAACAAGTTTAGATACGCTATTAATGTTGCAATATGGTGGGGTTTTTAGTTATTAGATCGTTAGAAAAAAAAGCGAGTAGAGTTGGTAGTAGAAGCGGGTACAGAACGAAATAGTACAAAACAAACAGAAAAGAAAGGGAAATGAGAAAACAAACAAAGGCAGTGAACACAAAAAGTACAACCGGGGTATGTGGTGTAAATTAATGTGTAAGTTAATGAAATGAATTCAAACGCTTCCAGTTGGGGTTGGAGTTGGTGCCACAACAAACAAAACTCGATTGGTTGCACGGTAAAGCGTTAGCAATTAAGTTTTTTTTTATCAGAAGCCCTTTCCCGTTTTTCTTTCAATGATATCTTGTCAATAGAGGGAGCATTTTCAAACACAGGCCCCGGGGAGAGAGACGACGGCTTCACACGGGACCTTCATGGACGGGGGTCAAAATGTCATCCGAATAAGCGCGCCAAACGATCGACATTTAAGTGATCTTCTCATGATGGAACTGTTAAAACAAAAATACGCCTATCGCACTCGTTACACTCCTCCCTTGAGAGAGAGAGAGTAGTTTTGTCCGTGGACAACATTTCAGACATTTTTTTAGTGAAATAAAGCTCGCGAAACACTGCTCGGGGACAAATACGACTGCAATACAAATGGTGGAAGTTTGACGCCATTTCTCTTCTGAAACGATAGAACGACAGCTTAATAGTAGTGGGAACCGAGTGAGAAAACTTCCGATAGCTTTTTTTTGTTTTTGTTGCGCCTCAAGTGCATTGTTGCTGATGTCTAGTTCCGAGTGGCTTATTCTGAAGGGATGTCCCTGGATAATGTCTTACTTTTAGGGGGGGCGAGGGTTAGTACTACACAGCATCACAGATGGATTAGTTTTGAACACATACAGTACAAACATTCACACATACACATATACACATAACATGATTAACACTGATGTGAGCCAAACAACATTACACAAACA
This sequence comes from Anopheles stephensi, assembly GCF_013141755.1. Classification (NCBI taxonomy): domain Eukaryota; kingdom Metazoa; phylum Arthropoda; class Insecta; order Diptera; family Culicidae; genus Anopheles; species Anopheles stephensi. The sequence continues at coordinate 31,698,077 of NC_050203.1, read as the reverse complement.
TTCCGTGGCAGTGGGTAGTGTTGGTGGGTTGGCATGCAATTATTTACAATGTTGCTGATGGACACTGGTTGCACACAACATCGCTAGTCTCAATAAGAGCTTCCGATCAAGTCCCTAAAAGCCTCTGTCTGTTGTAGAGCTAAATTTTACACCTTTTGAACTTTAAATACAAGATCCTAATCTAGCTGCTTCATCAATGATTGTCCTACATGTAGAAGCTTCCTCAGTTTTATAGGTGAATCCCTCGAAACTATTAACTTTCACACAGCGTTATTTTGGAATAATTTACTTCAGCAACATGTGTATAAAGTCTTAACACAAACCTTCCTAACAGATGAGAGCTTCTTCTTGGCCTAACGACCTCTGAGATCATGTCTGACATTTCTGGCTTACTAGGCTTATTCACATCACGTAGTTGAGATGAGTGCTCAACGGTTCAAAATTTACGTTCCTTGTGCTAAGCTTTCTGTTTTTTCTTTTTGCTTTTCCACTAACCTATTATTATTAATAATCATTTCATGCGATCTAGTGATGATTAACTAGGTTATTACAATTATTATTATTCACCAATGATGCACGATGATGCGATTCGGGGGCAGAGAAGAGGCTAGGTCCGATTTTCGGGTTAGAAACACACGAACGCACGTGTTACTGGCACAGCTAAGGGTAGTAGTAGTACACATTGAACGTGGGAACAGAGCAAAAAGGGGGGGTTTTGGAACGAAAACAAAACGGCTGCAGCTAAGAAGGAGTTGCATCTTGCATGGACGGAATATTTTTTTTTTTCGTGGGGGTAGGTACTGATGATTGGGGGATGGTAGGAATTCGTTCCAATTTGTCTTTTTTTCTTTTCGGTTTTTGTTGCACGGGGGAGTGGCAGGGATGGGTCACGTACACTATCAACTCAACTGTCCAGGAGTTGCGAGCTTAAGCTAGGTGCACACTGGCATGAATTATTCGCTTTACAGCTGGCAATGATGCTATTGAGGAAGAACTCGATGATACATGTCATGGTGAAATTTGCTTTGAACTTTAAGTTATGCACGCACAATATGAATAGAATATATCGTCTGTTTTCTAAGTTTACGAAGATAAAAAAATGAATGCATTACCATTTTTGACGACAAAGAAGGATATAAGGATTTAAGGAGTTCTGAATTTAAACTTCAACTAAGAAATAGCCTTCTCACTTAAAGTACTCAATGTTTCGGGATAGGATAGTTGAAGTCACAAAGAACCAGAGAGAAGAACAACAGCAACATATCGTAACGTTAAACAGTTCCTGCTTCAATGTGCACCAGTCGATCGCAAGGACTTGTGATGATAGCCCACGTATGATCCTTCCCCCGTCACTTGTGAGAGAGGTAGAGAGGTGTGTGAGTGTATCAATGTGTTTGTGTGCTTTTACCTGTTGACCATCAAACAGCAAGGATTGCTGCGGCCGGTTGGGTGAATTACGAACGAAGATAACCGACTCAGTTTTTTCGCGACGCGGACGCAAGAAGTCCATGTTGCGTGTGGTCACCTGCGACCCTGCCAGCGGACTCGGCTGGCGGCCTTGCGCATTACCACTTCCCCCACCACCGCTGCTACCTTCGTTAGATGTACCGGATGCTCCTCCTCCTCCTCCTCCTCCAACACCCTGCTGACCTCCCGTGCGCGGTGGTGTTAGGCGGGACACCGACCGACGCTCGTCATCACTACCGGACGGATTGTTGAGCGAAAAGTTGGTCAGAATGGGCTCGAACTTGTTGCGACTGCTGCGTGAAAAGATGGCACTGGAGCGCTGTTGCTGGTGCTGTTGCAGCATACCCTCCTGACCTCTGCCCGGGGACATTGACTTGGCGTCCGCGGACGCTTCACCCAGTATCGCCGAATGGCGTTTCGAGAGGGGGAAAAAGTCCGAATTTTCACGCCGAAAAGCACGGGCAAAGTTGAGCGGCAGTCGGGAATCCGATTCCTGCCGTTTGTGTGCCTGCTGCTGTTGGGCAGAGTTTTGTCCACCCGTGGCTCTCGAAGGCGATGACGCCTTATCCAACTGTAACCGTTGACGGGCGAATATTTCGTGCTTGACGTGTTCCTCCAGCCGGATCTTGTTGTTCATCTCTTCCACCTTGCGCTTCTCGGCGTACGCCAGGTTCATCTGTTGCGACGCGGGGTACGGTTTCTTCATCGCACAGGAAGCGGTTGAGTTGGCAAGCTCCTTGCGAGTTTTGTTGTCGATCGCGTTAGGCCGCAGACGCCCGTTGGAGTCGGCCGGCGAGTTGGAGGAGGAGGACGATGTCTTGTCCGACATCGAGTGGCGCTGGGACGGCTTCGGACGTTCGTTGGACGGGAAGAATCTTTCGAAATCCCAATCGCGGAGCAGGACGGCTTCGTCGCTTTCGGAGTGCGTTGTCGAGCCGGTGGAAGCGGACGATGAGGTGGTGGTCGTTCCGATCGACGAGGATGACTTATTGTCGACGTTCTACGGCAGTTACATGAAAGGCGAATGTTTGTTTTTTCTACTTTTTGATTGGACGATTTTTGAGAGATGGTGGAATGGTGGATGCTTAAAAGTGAGAACCGATCAAGGTTTTACCTTCTAAACCTACACAATTTTTCAGCGACCAAGGGAGCGACAAGTGATGAAGCACAAACTGTGAAAAAGATGGGGCGGCTCCTCCAAGTCGCGGTATGTGTTTTTTATGACTTATATGATAATGGAATGTAGGATACAGTTCAACAACGCATTTGTTGAGATGGCGAAGAGCTAAGGAGAGTTGAACCAAACATGACACGGGATCGCCAAGGGCAAGAACAGTGAGTGATGAAGAGTGGAACGACTCGAAGAGCAATATCAATTACAGATGGATTCGATGAAGTATGCTAGATTACCGCGACCAGACAAACATTCAGTAGCTAAAAAGTGCACTGCCAATCGGTACTCAGTCAAATTAGTCAATGCTAGGGTACAACGAGAACATTATCAAATTACAAAGTGATCTAAATTTTGATCGGCTAACAAACTGTTTGTTTTTACTTGCTCTTTTTAAACTGACATAGATCAAATGGATGAAACGAAAATGAGATGATCGTTCGGTTGTCTAGTCTACGATGATGGAGAGGACGATAAACATTTAACACGATCTTACTGGCTACCAAGAGCCGATAAGCAATCGAGTGGTTCTAGTATACTTTAGGTCAGGCAGCAACAACAACAACGGCAACATAGAGCGAGCAATGCGGAAAGGAGTTAAACTAACAAGAGTAAGGAATAAACCGAGGAACCAATCGAACGACAAGAGATGAACAAACCACTACCATTTGTATCGCACTGTTTTGTGATTTGTGGGGCACTGAGTGACCCATGGAAGGTATATACGAAAGAACGAGCATAGCGAGTGGCGGCGAAAACGACTAGCAGGAGCTGCAGTATAAGCATTAAACATTAACTGATTGCAAAGCTGCATGGCTTTTGTACCGTAGAGATGTTCAACATTTGTTCCTCTCATTTGTGTAATATTAGCTTAGCGCATGAAATATGCTTTCCATAGCGGAGTTTACCAAATGCTGGTAAGCATGTCAGTAAAAGCGGCAGTGTGTGTCGGTGTTTGAGGGGTTTGGGGAACTATTAAATGCAGATAGGCGGTTTCATCGATACCTGGACAGCTTATTACTTCCAGCAATACGCTTCATTAGAAGGTTCATGGCTCAGCCTAGCTTTGCAGTGTCAACCAATGGATTTCTTTTCGGTGCATTCCAATACTCCAATGGACGGGGGGGTGTTTCGTAAGAAGGTTGGTTCGTGTGTTTAACACACCAAACATATTTTACTAAACAAATCATGAAACGTGAGCACTAGAGAGACAGCAACCAAAAAGCGACACAAAAAAGTAATGAACAAAATCAGAACAACCGATCCCGAACCCCAACAAAATTCCAATCGGTAGGAACGTAAAAAAAGAGAATAACTGTGTGTGTGTGTGTATGGGTGTGCTGCTGTTTTTTGTAACCTTAACCAACCAGATACTACTAAACAAAACGGGGGATGGCTAAAATTAACATTGGGGTGGGGATGCTCTTAGTCAACGTTTAACATAATATGTATATAATGCATGGTGTTGTAACGCTATATATAAATATACGGCTATACTTTATACATGTACAGAAAGAAGAAGAAGTTATACAGATCAATATGAACGGGATGCAGCCCAAAACGAGAACCCACCAAAACCAAAACGCTAAAGTCTCTCTCTTTTTCTTCCTTCTTCTTCTCTACCGGCTAGTGGAACGAAAGAAGGAGGGTAACGTGGGCATACAAGACAGCATATCACAAAATGGACAGAAATTCTAAATCATTCAGAGCGCAAAGGTAAACAACAAAGTTAACATTACAAAAACACAATGCTAAGGTGTGCGAGAAAAAAACGGTATGCCACAGAACAGAACGCGAACTAAAGCAACAGCGCCTATATGCTTATTTTATACAAATGCAAATCCACAGAAACGTGAAAAAAGGGGAACCGTGGGAAAAGGAGGAAAAGAAAAACATTTTTTTTTTGTTTTCAATTTACTAAACAGTTCACGGTTTGCAGTTCGAAATTTTTCCACTTTAGATTGAAAATCTAAAGCCCACCACCACCCCACACGTGGATTGGTTTGGCAGATAGGTAGAAAGAGAAAAAAGAGAGAAAGAGAAAGCAACGTATCATCAGACAGATACCACACGCCGGGAGGTATGTTATAAGTCGCGCTTCGTAAGAATAATGAGTGATATTACGGCTTGGGTAAAAGAGTATATCGTCTCGATGGAACTAAAACTCAACAACGATCGAACGTAACCAGAGAGCGGTGAGTGGTGTGTGTGTGAGTGTGGTTTGCTAAAAATCGCGTACGAATATACGAGCGAATGCATCCAACTCATAAAAATTTGGTTTTTGCTGCTTTAATGTAGAGGTAATCGATTGACATTTTTGAAAGAAAAACCATTTCATCGAATTGTTAACCGTTGTGATGGGAAACAAAGCAAAATTTGGAACTTAAAACAAACAAAAAATACAAGAGCTTAAATGCAAAAGACGGAGAAAGCCATATCTTATCTTCTAACACATTAGAAGAAAACGGAAAACTAATCGTTCAAAAATTAAAAATGAATAAATTGCCAATAAAACCTTTAATCAAACAAACATAACAAGGCAGAGCATCAAACTCACACACAAAGAGCTAATCGATAAAAAAACAATCGATGTACGTGTTCGACTTAGAGCAGAAAAATAGAAAACAAAAACACATGATAACAGAGCGATGAAGGTGCGAAAGACGGAAAAACCGAATTTTTACACAAAAATGTCGAGAAAAAAAAACAAAAAACCGGAAAACAACACAACGCAGAAACGTAGCGAAAGGTAGATAAGAGAACGTATAAGTTTGAGGACAGATTGAACCAATGATGAAAATATGTGTAGAGCGGAAATGGAAAAACAAAAGAAGGTGCAAGAAGGCCGACTTACCCGCTTGATGAGTGTCCCGTCGCCTTGTGCGTCATCGTCGTCTGGCGTTGGTGGGAGCGGTCGGTTCGGAGGTCCACCGCCGCCACCGCTCGGAGGCGACAGGACACTGGCTCCACTGCCACCACCGCCGCCCGCCGGCGTGCTCGACGACGACTGATTGTTCTGGTCGGATTCGGCGAGCACTCCCAAACCGCCCGTCCTATAGGAAAATTCGGGACTGAACATAACGGAAATCCAAACCAAACGGAAAACAAAACGAAAACAAACAAAAACAGGAAGGACAGAGAGGCGAAAAGCAAAACCAAAGGAGGGAAAGAAAATGAGAGAGAAAAGCGGGCGAAAAGTGATGGAACCGATGATGAGTGGTGGAAATGATAATATGTGAGAGCAAAAGAGGCAAATCGAATGTGTGATATGATCGGGAAGGTAAGGGGAATCGAGTTTAGACCGAAGTTTAGATTAGAGGATTTGGGTTGAAAGTATGAAAATAACGTTGAATTGAAGGTTGATAAGAATAAAAAAAGGAACGAGAGAGGTGAAAGACAGACGTAACAATGACAATTGGTTAGTGATGAGCGATGGTCGTAATGTATCTTGATTTATATTAACTGCGCTGTAACTGGTGTTCTTGTGCGTACTGCACGATGGCCAAATCAATGCACTGAATGTGGAGTGTAAAGTAGTGTAAATCTACAATATAAAAAACAATTCATCAGAATGTTGAGCATTCACTGTGAGCTAGATGAATGCGCCTAAAGTTATGCAATGTATTAATTTATCTCTTTTGCATCGTTTTGTTGCTCTAAATGTTTGGGCACATCTAGGTTCATTCAATAATAGAGGCTTTGGAACTTTGAGACCTCATTCGACTCTTTCTCTAAATGACTCGACCTTGTAAATGTTCAACACGTGTCCTAATATCGCTTAGACGACAAAAAACAATGATTGCATACTTTAAGGCGTTACTTACTCAACGCGAAAACCGTTATTTCACTTGCAAAACATAAATAAAAATTAAGTTATCTTCTAAATTTTTCTACAAGTCCTTGATGCTGATTTGACCATACGATGCAACACATACAGCACCAAAAAATGTAATATGAATGTCCTTTTGATTTTCGCCCTCCTTCCTTAAACACGCTCCACTCAAACAACTACCTAATCGGCGCACCCACCATGAGCTACGGCCCCCAGTGGACAACAACCGTTAAGCAAAATTAAAAAAAAAACCAAAAGGCACCGCCGGAACACTCCCGAAAGTGGAAGGCATTCGGAGGTCCTCGGCTCCAATGCTGTGTTGTAATGTGCCGCCATCGTCGTTGCGCGGCACAAAACCCGGGACGTGGTTAGATCGGTAATACTTACAGTGGCATCGGTGGATCGCTGGCCAGAAGCGTACCGTCGTTTCGTGTTCGGCCGTTCGGTTCCTCCGGTTCCGAGTCCGAGTCGGAGCTTTCGATCGGATCGAGCGGATTGATCGGTTGCGGATGATGGTTATTGTTATTGATGTTGCCGCTGCTGCCGCCACCATTGCTGCTGTTATTGTTGCCGTTCGGTGCAATGGCGGGCGCCTTGCCGACTCCGCTCGCACCAACTGCACTGACCTGTTGCTGCTGCTGTTGCGCTTGCTGGCCACCACCACCAGGCACAGGCGGTCCGGGCTGTGGTCGATTGCTTCGCGGTGGCGCTTCCGGTTGCGCTTGCTGCGACTGCTGCGGGGGGGAGGAGACGCCCAGTTCGTTTAGTTGTGCGGCCAACATGTCCAATTCCTTTTTTTTTGGTGTGTGTGTGCGAACCCCGTTGAAGGAACGTTTTGGGTTGTAGTGGTTATTGGTGTCGTGTGATTTGGTGGGATTGGAACGGAGGGGTCAAATGTGTGTGTGACGCGCCACACGGTGGATCATCGTACAGTGGGGGAGGTGGGGGGAATTAAGTTTTGTCAGTGTCATCACATTTTTTACCAATACCAACACAAGAACGACGTACGACGTAAGACAAAATCCGAATCGAAGAACCATCGAGCAAACGTTCGAGAGCCAGCCCCCGGCACAGTGTCGTTTGCGCATCAAGACACGCGAGACGGCAGCGCAATAAGGATCAAAAGGACATGAGGGGGAGGGGGGGAATTGGGGAAGAAAAATGAAACAAAAAAGAGAAGTGTGTAGAGAGAAAATCACCGATTAATATTAACTGCGTGAGCTTGACGCGCGCATTTGGTGTAATTAATAGAAGAAAAATACATATTTTGTATTTTAAATCGCAGTTATCGCAAACCGAAATGTGTGTAATTCTGTCAGTACAGTTATCACAGTTGTTTCAAGCATTTCAGTTCGAAAAGAAACGATAATAGAGTTAAACATGTATTGTTAACGGTAGCAGCATTCGATGCAAAACCAAGCGAAAGCCTATTAATGTGTTTTCCCGCTCGTTTTGAATTGTTACACACAGCATTAACAACATCATCACACACTTAATAAACTTTGCAAAGGGACAGGGGTTAACAGAAGTAGTAAAAAAACAAAATAAGCGTTCACAACGGGGCGGGAATATATTAGGAATTATGAATGTTAATAACGACATTGCCATTGTTAAGGGAGGCGTTCTTTTCAGTGGGAAGATGCTTCGTTACAATAGGAAAAATCAGGGATGGCCAGGCAAAACAAGGAGAATAATGTTTCAATCCTTGAAACAAATGTGTCTGTCGTTTCGTTTTGCTCTAGGTAATTCGTTTCATCGTACGTCTCTCTCTCTCTCTCTCTCTCTGTTCGTTCTTTAGCAGTGTTGTGGTTATCGAAATATGTGGTGGTCAACAGTTGTGTTGGTTAGGTAAAAAAGCTTTCAATCTCGATCTTCGTGTTGCAGGAAATATGTTTGTGGTTAGGTAAATACTTCGTCTACCTATTCCCCCGTCGTAGTTATGCGAAAACGTTTCTACTAGCCATAGTAAAGCGTCCTCGAGTCGGTTGTACGATTAATATTAAACATGTCCAGCAGAGCAAAATAACACTCAACATAAGGCAACTAAAACGTAGGATAAAGACTGACTGCAAGGCAGCCAGGTATAGGCGCGTCATAGTAAATGGAAGCCGCGGAAGCTTTACGAAACACAGCACAGATAGGACAAACAGCAGTAACAGTACGGGAATTAGGATAGCAGAAGCTTCAGACATGGGATAGTATAACAGTGAAAGCAAAGTAAAAACGTATTAAACTGCAAACGTTATGCTTACCTCAGGTCGTCTCGGTGGCAGCTGTAGAGTTGCGCGTGCCGTGGTAAAGGTGCGCGAGACCAAGCAATAGACCCAGCACACAGATCATAGAGCGAGCGAGAGGGGTCCCACACCATCGGCAAACGAGAAACAACATGATCATGCCGCGATCAGAACATCAACAACGCAGCATACACCGGCAGCAACAATATAACATTTACCAGGGAGCCAAGCCAGCAGGGACGATCATCACCAAACACCCGGCATAAATCATATGTACAACAGGTACGAGGATCGATGGCGGTTTTGTAGTAGTTTGTTTGGTTTGTGTGCGTGTGTGTGTACATTTGGAAACCGCGCGAAAGTGTATTGAGAATTATAAGAAAAACAAACAAACAACAAGTTTAGTTACATTCAACATAACAGATGTACAAACAGCGTGGCAGAAATTATGTGTTTGTTCGGTTCGTTCGAGTATGTTGGGGGTTTGGTGGTTTGTAGTATAGTGTGAGCGTGTCCACAGTGTTACAAGGTTGAGTGCGTGTGTCGGTTGTGTGCAGAATGCATCATTATTAACAGTGCAATGGTGTGCGATTTACGAACATGTTTGTACAGCAGCGTGATATGAAAAGAAAAGGGAATATAAAATATATCAAACGAGAAATTAAAATAAAAATTGTCCGAATTGTGTTGCCCCCGCTTGGCTAGGATATGTACAGTGATTCGGTTCTACTGAGACAGCGGAAAGCGGATTGGAATGTAGAAATAATCACGCAAAGTAGCTGAACCTAATATAATCTAACACACACATAAGCTAAAGAAACGAAATGTAAAGCAATTGAGCTGCCTTTCGGGCAGTGAAATGATAAAACACGAAGGCAAGAACAACTATCTTGACACTACACAGAGACACAGTAACAGCTACAACACTAGGCTAGAGGAGGACATTGTAACATTGTGGCAAAAAAAAGAAGATAGTCAGAGATGTCACGTCACAGACAGTCTGCTCGTTCCCGTTTCGTCGTATGGTTCCGTGTTTTCGTTCCGTTCAGTACGATTCTACTGTATCTGTTTTTCTTCCGTTCACATGTCCACATGTCTGCACGTCGGGCGGTCATGCTCAAGCGTTCGCTGAGCGTGGTACACACAGGACGCTCTCATACCGCGCTACCTCGTCCGCTACTTACCACCGGTTTGAAGAAGTTTTGCTGATTGCGTGCCGGCTGTTGCGGCGTCTGTGACGATGGCTGTTGTGGCTGGGAGGAGGAACCGCTGCCACTGCGCGGTGTCGGTGGCAGGGGGCGGTTTGCGTTGCTGTTGGCCGGTGGGTCCGGTACCACGATCAAACGCTGCGGTAGCTGTGGCCGGGATGGTGGACCCGGTTCCTCTACCGGTTGCGGTTTACTTCGATCGTCTCGCTAAAATTCGGACAAAAACAAAACGCACGATCAGCAATCCACCGAACATCAGCGCGTGCACACGCCAGCCCCCCCAGTCTTACAGGTTGTGGTTTCTGATTCCGATTCGGTGGCTGCTGCTGTTCGGCGTTCTGCATTCGACCCTCCTGTATCTGGTGGAACGTACGCCGCAGCGTATCGTTGCCCGGTGCCTGAATGATCGAGGACGGTTCGCCCGCAGTTTGCCCGTCGTCATCGTCGTTTTCTGATCCGGAATAACGATAGTCGTCGCGTTCCTTCTCCTGCTTACGCTTCTTACACCTGAAACCATTAAATGGTGATTACAGAGCTTGGCGCCGGTTACGAGACGACCCGATCCCTCCTTACCTATCGATATGATCTTTAAGCTGTATTCTAACTTGTCTTTCTGTTGGTTGCTCTTTGATGAACGGGTGCTTCAGTAACTGCTCCGTGTAAGGCCGTTGATGGTAATCTTTCACTGCAAACGTACAAAATCTCGTACATTAGATGGATTCGATGTTGTGTGTGTGTGTTGTTAGCAACTTACCAAGCACCGTATCGATGAAGCTGTGGAATTTTTTCGACCATTTCTTCGACTTCATGCGCGGCGGTGGATTGCGCGGGATTAGAAAGAGCGCACGCATCGGATGGAGATCACAGAGCGGTGGCTGCGATTCGGCCATTTCTAGCGCGGTAATACCTAGTGACCAGAGATCGGACCGGTTGTCGTACGTTGCGTCCCGGTTTTCATCACAAGCTATGACTTCCGGTGCCATCCAGTAAGGTGTACCTGTAACAAAATGGCGCGCGACAAGCGACAGTTTTCAGTAATTCTTGCTTCATCTTATGCTCCAACTCAGTGTGAGAAGAAAATGTTTACCAATGAAAGTGTTCCGCCGGCCGATGGTTTTGTCCAGCTGGGCCGATACACCGAAGTCGACCAGCTTAACCTCCGCGTTGTCCGTCAGCAGCACATTCTGGCCCTTGATGTCACGGTGTATCACCTTGTTCGTGTGCAGGTAGCTCAGGCCGCGCAGAATCTCGCGACAGATGTACGCTATCCATTCCTCCTTCAGGCTCTGGCCCTTGGTCGACTTGACCAGATCGGTGACGGAACCGGCCCCGCAGTACTCCATCACCAGCCACAGCTGGTCGTCTTTGCCGGCGGGCGTCTTTTTGATAAATGCACCATAGTATGTGGCAATGTTGCGATGGTTGGAATATTTCTTTAATACGTTGATCTCTAGCTTGATCTCTTCCTCCTCCTCCTCGGTGACGTCCATCACCTTAATGGCAGCGAGTTGTCCAGTCTTTGTGTGGCGACCCTGTAAGCGAATAGAGACAAAGAAGGGGTTAATTTAGTGTAAACGATCGCGCATCTTAACGGCTTCTACAATCACAACCAATCGTAGGTGGATGCCGTTTGTCTTTTATCACCGAGATGGTTCGCTCTTCTTTCCCTTGACCCTCTCTCTCTTTCTAAACACGGGTTCCATAATCCACCGATCGACTCCCGCAGTGATCATCACCCAACTCAGACACTCAGATCCATGTAACAAATTCACACCATTTTGGGTAGTGCTGCCCCCCACGAAAACTTAACGAAGATTTTGCTTCCCCAAATGCTACAAAACCAAATTGGAATATCAAAAGTAAAAAAAATGCGTTCCGAATGACCCTACGCCGTGGTGGTGGGCGTTGCAAGAAACCAACACTTGCCGCGCCGTCTCTCCACAGGGTCAAATCGGAATCCTGTAGCTCAGCCTGTTCGCAACCGCCGTTCGATTGAGCGGTGCGCGCGCGTGTCTCGATCGATCGGCCCCCACATCGATTGATCCCTTATGTCTCATTAGCGCCCTCCCATGCAGAGAGAAACTTAGCAGCGGCGAGCCAGCGCCACATGGTGTGCTTCCACTACTTCTTCTGCCCACGCATGATTATTTTTATCAAGCGGCAAGACAAATATGCGCTTCCATCGACAGGCTGGGACCTATGGGGGCTTATATGGGGGGGTTGAAAGATTTCGAGGTTCCAGGATCGCGAAACGGAATAACGCCTACAGAAGGTTCACGATTGTAGCGGCCTGCTGGCCATCACAAGACAGGTTTTTTTTTCTACCAGGGGCCTACTGGAAGCCAAGGTACACGTGCCTCCCTCGATAGCTATGACGTTTGTAAAATATTGCCATCAAGATCCTATTAGTTGAATGCGATCAGGTAAGGACTTACGAGATACGACGCGTAAGGTATGATAGATGAAAACTATTTGAATTTAAAAAACATTTTTATTTGGAGAAGAAAGCACAGTAAAGGAAGAAATGAGCCAAGAACTAGCCAAGTTCAAATATATCTAGATGCTGTTCAGAAATGTAGATTTGATATCGGTGGAAGTGATGTTGCAGTCGAAAAGCTTCTGTTTCATTTCCAAAAAGTCTCGTGAAACTCAAAATACATTTATGAAAAGTTCCTTCATTATCCTGTATAGATTCTTCCTATTCCTACTCATTACCTTAGTACATGAAAAACTGCAACGAAATTAATGTAGAAATCATGTACTTTGCAGCAGCCGGAACCATCATCATCACCCTTTTAACCTCTTGAATCAGATCATCCGCTATAAACCAAAAGGCCGGAAATGTTGGTTTTCAAAATCTACCGTCTCGAAGAACCTCGCCTTCCCTATTTCATCTTCAGCAATCGCTTACTTCCCTTTAACAAACGACGATGATAACAAGAGTGGGAAAATCCCGTTCGCAAATGCATAAAACCTCCCCAGCTTCACCTAGAACTTCAACCTAGACGACGTACGTCGAAGGGCGCTTAAAATGCACACAAATGGCCCCACGACGTTGATGATGCTCCTCTGTTTCCAGCGACCAGGACCAGACCAGTGGAGCACATATGCACTACGCTGCAACACGTACGAGAACTTACGGGTGTGGATGGATGTACGGCCTAGCTAGTGCAGACAGATTGCAGGCGGGCAGGGCACCACCACCAAGAGCGAATAATGCTCTGCCTACCGTCTAGTGCCAACAAAAATTCCATCCATTTCGCTTAAAGAGGAAACATTTAATTATGCGCGCTCGAGAGCGCACCGAGCTTAATTCAATTTACTTCAATATCAATTTTCGCGCGCTCACGACTGTTGCGACCTCCGTTGGTTGTGCCGTTTGCTGCTGCAGCACAGCATACCAGGCGCCCACCAAAACCCCCACACCCCAGACGCCACGGGGGTCCCGGGGTTAGTCTGACGATCACGTGTGTACCACCGCTGGAAGGAACAGGAACGCAGACAAGCGTGCGTGTGCTGTTGTGTGTGCTTGAGAGTGCAGGTGAAGTTGGCTCGAAGGAATCTCCGAGTGCAAGTGCGAGTGATGTGTGCGTGATGCAGTAAATGCACCACATGCAGACAGGCAAACAGTTCGCGTAATGCATTTTAGCACTTTAGGGCGCGCGCTGTGGTGCAATCGCTGCATCCTCACGCAACTGTTTACTGTGTGTGTTTGCAATAAAAATGCTTTATTTTCTTACCGACTAGGTAGAGTAAGGTAGTAGTAAGGTCACATCGGGAAGCGTTAAACCTTTAGGCTACAATAAACCATAGTAAAAAAACAGGCTCCAAATCAGCCTGTCGCAGGATATCCAAGCTCAAACACACCATCGTATGCCCACGCGCACACTTGTTGCACACCTCGGAGGCGTTGGCATTTCTCTACGTGGGTGTCTTTTGCTCCAACAGTCCTACGCAAAAATGTACGCTAATTTGCATAATCGCTGGTGCTTAGATGACGTAGATACGTGGTGCAGTCTTCGTCGACAGGGCCGAAGTAAACAACAACCGTTCGTGTCTTTCACAGGCAAAATATGATGTATGGGAGATTATTTAATACCAATTTATGTATATTTCAATAAAGCACTAATCGATCGAATGTATAAAAAAAAGGTTTCATGCATGTTTCCGCCCGGGATCGAACCGGGGGCCTTCTGCGTGTTAGGCAGATGTGATAACCGCTACACCACGGAAACTGCTCTACCAAGCCACTCTTGCACTTGCAATACGTTCCCCGAAATCAGGTCAGGTCTGTATCGTGAAGCTGCAGGGGGCTACTAAGAGAGACCTCACTCACTCGGACCCCAATAATATCCCCCACCTTGCCAACCAACACACAAGGGTGAAGAAAAGCTTCCATCGTACCAAATCTATAAAAAGCAACACACCCGATCCTCTCAAAATCCCCACCCTTGTGTATCACTTTTGAACACGGCAACCAAGAGCGATACAGTCGTTCATTCATAAGCCGGGCTTTGGTTTCGGGTAGTGAAAGGCCCTGGCTACACCACGCAAATGATGGACAGATGCCAAACCAAAGCGTGGTGGTGGTGGTACGGGGTTGTCAGCCAGACAAACATGCCGGCCGCCGAACAGAGTGGCGGCGGCGCCGTGCAATGTTTGGAAAAATAATTCCAACGAAAATTGGACTATTGCAAACGGGAAAGTGCGGGAAAGGGCTTCGTTTCCGCACCGCAGGGAGATGAAATCGCCAACTCTTAAACAAGGATGGTTCTAATTTTGGACAGCCTTGGGGAGCGTTGTCACCGTGGAGTGTCTCACCACAACATCATGATCATTCTTGGAAGAAACACCAAGTGCTATTCTCTGGAGAATGGGGTGGAAGCCTTGTGCAACGGGCTCCTGACAAGTAACAAGATATTATTGTATTATGATCATGACGATGATTTCTTTCGACAGGCGTAGGATGATTTGGGAACAGGAGAGAAGAAGCGACTAATAAAATATTGCAAATATCTCATTGTTTTCATCCATTTCGAAACGCACGAAAATAAAACATAATTATAAATGTACTTAAAACATAATTTAGACTCTCACAACGTTTGGCTTCAAAAGGAAAATGGAAAATGGGTAACACAATAAAGTGTGCATTAGGGTCCAACAAAACCACCTCATGCATTCATAAACATTCAACCGAAAGTGCGTTATTTTAATGACTTCTTTCTTCGTGCGGCCGTGCCTTCCTTCCCCCTTTCACTCTCTCTAATCACTTCGATAGTATTTTAATGAAGGTTTAATGTCCCTTAGGCACCGGCAGCCCGCCAAGCCTGCCATTACCTGCACGGGCCCAGGCACGAGTAATCCGCAACCGCCGCACACGAAGCGATGGAAGATGGATGCACAATCCCCATCTCAGATCCATCCATCTTCAACAGTGTACAGTGCTGTTGTTGTGGTGCACGGGGCGCCGATGGTATATAATTTTATTAGCAATAGAAATGCACCATCGCCCGCTTCCCTTCGCGGTAACGGTGGTACATAGTGTACACTCTCGCTGGTTCGCACAACAATCGCAACAACGACCGAGACCGAGCGTGCACAAGACAGAGTTGTTGTTATTTTATTTTGCGAGCAAAACAAAAGGGCAGTGAAAAAGTGAAATCCTGCGCCATTTGCTGCTCTTCGTTTCCCAAACCCTCTCACGAGACCATTCATAATAACAATTAGAAGCAGCTAAAGTAGCTAAAGGGCGGGAAAATACGCGTGTGACTGGATGCTACTTGTGCGTTGATGTGCTCAATGAAGATTTCTGCTGCTTTATAATTAGCAGTGACATTGAAAAGTAAAAGTCTGCTTGTTTTTGCTATTGGTGAAGGAAAAACGCGCGCAAAAAGCCGTCTCAAGTCTACAAAGTGCATCATGATGGAGATGCTTAAGATGTGTTTGGGAAGTATTCAAATTATTGATCTAATTTCCACGCGGCATTGTCCAGCGTTCTCACAAGATTAGGCAACAAAATTTGTGGGTTTACCCCTTTTTGCACTTCACTTGAACGGGGAAATACACTCTAAATTGCACTCAGGTACAGTCGTTTTGTCCCGATGACTAAGTTATTCATCGATGCAATGTCCCTTTTTTTGGATCTGAAGTGCTACCTTCAGATTGCCTTTGTTTGGACGACACTCGTTTCATACAAATTTCCCAGCCTTCGGGTTAATTTTCATGTAAAATGGATCGCCGCTTGATACAAAACGTACGGTCACTGGCACTGGTCAAGGATGGGTGGACTCAATGTAGGGTGGTGGTGTGGGTGGTATCTTTGTTCGCTAAGTGCTTGCACACGTGCTAATTGCTTTGAAAAACGCACTCGTGGTGAGGGTTTAGGGATTTTCCGTTACGGATGAGACATGCTGTATGCATGATTGGAAATTTTGGAAAATGCGGACTAGCATATCTTTCCCCTTAAAACTTGTTACATATAAGTAAAGCATCCGAGCCTTTATCCGCTAGATTCACATACAAATGATTGAAAGGCTTTACATTGCGA
This sequence comes from Anopheles stephensi, assembly GCF_013141755.1. Lineage (NCBI taxonomy): Eukaryota > Metazoa > Arthropoda > Insecta > Diptera > Culicidae > Anopheles > Anopheles stephensi. The sequence continues at coordinate 31,681,618 of NC_050203.1, read as the reverse complement.
AATAATCATATCATTCAAATAGGATTTCGATTCTTTTTCTCTCTCTCCTTTATATCATAACTTCAACTGTGGAAGGTCTAAGCCAGCCACATACTGCTTTGACTGGATTTATCCATAGCTGCATAATCATTCCTGTGAACTGGTAGACAAATCCAGGGTTCAATGGATTTCATGCCTAGTCCAGCCGAGAAAAAGACTGGCGCCACTACCATTGCACTACTGAGATGTTCCGAGATTTTATTGCAAACATTTTGTTAATGCTGATATAATCTTGCTACTTTTAATATATTTTCAGAACATAAGGTCTTCGAAATTAGAACATAAGTTGAAACAGATACATAACGGAAAAGATAATCACAGGACATTTTTACGAGTATCTCAGTAAGTGATACTGCTGGTTTTAGTATATTAACAGGTCCTTTACGCTTTTGATTATGATATGCTGAAAAATCCCATGGCCTTGTCAATTCATAATGTGCGATCTCTGTTCACTTGTTGAATTATACATACATTAAGAGATGTCTTTGAAGAACATAGGAGAATTGTTAGGGAGCTTGAGCCAAAGCAAAGGGCTTGGTGATGGTTCTACTGCATTGTACTTGAGTAATTTAATTGATTCGTCATCTTAAGTCATTCATGTTTTATATTCCAATTATTGTTAACGCAAATTGCTTTGGTATGAATATTATGCCATAGACAGTAAACGAATTTTCATGATTATTTATTTTATTTATTTATTTATTATTACGGTCAGACGCCGTATTGTCAATTTTCAAGATTAGTTGCCCAAATTAATTGCCCAAAGCTGTCTGTAGCTCTAGCTACTCTATCTTTAGTACAAAAGTCTGTAGCATAGTGCAATATGCATTTAAAACGAAACATTTCAATTCCAATATTTAACTAACTTCCAAAAAGACTTCGGGGAAAAGAAACAGCCCATCATCACGAACAAATAGATCTATTGACATACCTGGAGAAAACATAACCCAAACATCCCTGTAATAATTCATCTTTTCATTCGTGTAGGCCTGTGCTGGGAACACTGTGAGAGCCACAGTTAAAATACAGAATAATTAAATTCTCGAAGAGATTTATTTCCCCAAGCTTCAGAGTCTTCAGACAAGTTCAGGCGCATCACACACCCAAGAAGACCCACCCAGCGTCGCCCGCAGTGCCACAAACAAACAAGCGAGATAACTTTGTCGATTTGCAACCAAAATAACATCTTCTCCAAAAACCCCATGTTGTCTCACACAATAAATGTGTGACCTTCCACGAAATCCATTCTCGTTCAAAAGATTACCTCGGCCGGTGCCGGTGCTGGAATCTAATTTTTGCCTCATTTTCAAACCGTCCGCTCTCTTCCCAACCACCCAACCGGGCCCCATAATAAGCCACTGCGTTTTGAATGAAAGAAAATTTGGAAAATTCGACATTTCAACTCCACTCTCGACCCTCGCCCATTTTCTTCCTGCGTTTTTTTACGAAACGAACCGAACGTCCTCAACACCGTAACGGACCACAGCACTACGTTACAGAGCACGGAGGAGGAGCGCGAACCAAAAAAAAGAAAGAAAAGCAGATGAGTCCGACCACGAGGCGTGAATAGCGTTTCCGATCATTATGCTTAATTTTATTCCGGGCCAACCGGCAACCAGGCAGGCAAGGCAGGCACAAGGCGAAGAAAACTTTTTCGAGTGGAGAAAATCAGTTTTCATTTCAGTCCACACCTTGGCCAAGCATGGCCACGCACACCCATACACACACCCGAGTGGCCGAGTTTTGCATCGTCTTTTCTTTTACCTTCACCCTTGCCTGTAGCAGCCTATTGCTCGACCAATGATTATATTGGTCAAATTGAAAGGCAAGCAAAGAAAAGCCGTAGACGCGGCACAACGGACCGGTGGAGCATTAGCGATAATATGCTGCCTCTCTGGCTGGGCCGTGTTTGGGTGCGGTGTGGCATACTGGCACTGACTTTGAAAGCCCCCCCCCCCCCTGCCCCCGGAGCTGATGATCAGGGCTGTATGATGGTCAGCCTCGAAGCCATCGAACATCGATTAGATGCAATTAGAAACATTAGAGAGGCTGACCTCCACCGAGTGTAGGAACTTTTTCTTTCTGCTCAGGTTTTTTTTTGCAGCTTTGTTGCAAAAAAAAAATGAGGTGAGAAGCGATTTGATTTTGTACATGTTACGTCTTCACTCTTCTGATGGCGTCTTCATGGCGATCATAGTGATCATGATCATGATGATGGCGAGCGATACGTTTAAGGTCACTGAAGCATTGGTTTCAAGAAAAAAGGCCGACAGTTAATAATGCATCATAGAAGCGCATACTTTGAGAAGGGTTATCTGAGACATTGCTATAGAAAGTGGTCAGAATTATAATAGTCAATATTGTTCAGAATGTACTTCATGTTAGAACTTTGAATATCACTCAAGAATACTCGTATGATTTGATCAAACAAGAGACAGCCTAATGTATTCAGCAAGCGTTACTCTGATACGAAAATAGTCACAAATTTACCCCCAATCGTACCCAGCACCGCATCATCATCAATTGACCCTTTCACCAACGACTTCGTATGAGGGTTGATATGTATATCTCTATTGATTCAGTAATATTTTGTATCACTCTTGCCGAACTCTTTTTCTCCTGATCAACTTCGTAGCCGAACGCTTTCATTCATGGTTGACTGACTGGCGAAGAAAGATACAAGCCAGAGAGAAGGCGGCAACCTCTAGGGTCAATATTGTAATTGAATAAATAAATTGAATCGTTGTTCTTGATGCGAAACAGAACCCACATGGAAACGGGACCATATTTGTGAATGATTGTTCAAGACTCAAAGTAAAACGGTGTCGTATAATTAGTTTAATAAAATCCATTTTGAATAAAAAAAAACGTTTGTTTACAAAAAAATAATATAAAAAGTGAGGTTATATTGATTCACCTCTCAATTTCACACCTATAGCATCGCATGAATCACGACAATACATGAATAAAAGCCCCTGCCGTACGTCATAATGCACACAGCAACATTCAAATATTAATGGCATCGTGCCGCTAATTGCAATTCACCAACAACAACTCACCACTTCTCGCTGCACTTATAAGTGCACGTTGCACAGGGGATGTGATCAACACCATATGAATATCTTGCCCGCGATCATCTTTTCTCGCGATTTGCGATTTTATTACTCGCTGACTCTGACTGCAAGTGCAACACAGCCCTCCGGGTCTGTCCGGGTGGTGTTTTATCGACCTTCGTCTTACCATTCGGGGAAGAGAGATATTCCTGTTTAAACATGCAAAATGGCTAGACTCTAGCCACGCAGCTTTACCGTTGCCAGACCGGCGCCATTACCATCAACATATGAGACTGGCATAGAGAGGAGGGCATCGATCGCTGGGAAGTAATAATAAAAATTCAAAATGCAAATGGCGCTTGTGCTACAGAATAGAGTGATATCAAGTGCATTCTAATGATGAATCGATCACATACCTATTCTTGAAAACAAATTAATCATGAATGCTTTAAAATTTGAATCATTCCTTATTAATGGCATAATAGTGACGAAGGGACAATTTAAAGCCCCGCATGTTGTGGCCCATTTTTTCGGGGAAAATTAAATCATCGTAATGTGTCAAGGCAACCCCGTTTCTAACCTCCAGATTTCGCAAATCATTCCCTGGAAAGCACTCAAACCACTTCCAACCGTCAAGCGAAGGTCAAACAAGACATCTTCTTTGGTGCCTCTCGCTGACGCTTCAACAAACGCCATCAAACGCCGACCTTTCGGAACTTTTGGGCCCGGCAACATTGATCTAGCCCAAGCCCTTGGAGGAAAGCTAATGACAGTCCCTTTTAGGTCAAACAACAAGGAGGTTTCCAATGGTTGCCACTATTCCCTGCTGACTGTTGGTGGCTTCTGATCTTTAAATCTAAATCTTCGTCTCACCGTTTCCCGGATCATTTGACCAAATGGCGAAAACGGATGCATTTATTATAAGTTTTGCTGCCCAAACCGGTCCCCGATGATGGTCGCTCCCTCAGGAGGAAAGAATGCGCCCGCTTGCCTGCACGATGACAGTCGATCTACAGCTCTCCCCTCCCCATAACGGAGCCTTGTCTTCCAGAGGTTTGATGCTTCAACGAAGAACGCAGAAGAGCAACACGTGGGGAGCGGTGTGTGTGTTGGCCCGTTGAGGCGCCTGAATTTCCAGTTTCTTGCTTAGAATGCTCCTTCTGGATAACTCCTCAGATCGATCCAAACGAACGAAGTTCAGGGCACAGAGTTAAGGAGCACAGGTTGGCCCCGTCATTGGTTCTTTGCGTATTCCCGTTGGTGAGGAGGGCGATACGCGAGCGCTAATGCCTCCAACGTAATCCACGTTAATAAATGCGTCCAAAATGATGGGACCTGTGGTGCGGTGGCCGCTAACTGGTTTCTCGTGTTGGTAGCTGCTGCCTCACTGCCCATCGGGTGGAAAATTGACCGCAAGAAGCATTCCTTTCGGGTGAGGGAAAATTGTGTAGCTGACCTTTGGGCGGAGCAGCAGTCGGTCCAGCGGTTCTATCACCAACATGCCCACCCATAAATGTATGCGGCATCGCACAATAGTGGGGTAACACCGCATCATTTGTGGCATTGGCGAGATGCTAGAAGGCCATTAGAAAACTATTTTAATGATAGTTTAAAGGTTGTACATTAACTGGATGGATGCTTTAAATGCGCATCCAATATTTTATGTACATTAGGAAGAAGTAAGGAAAGAGTTGTATCAAATTTAATTTCTTCACACACCATATATATATATGATGCCCCAATAAAAACTGGCGACAATATACTGCGCCGCCTGGAAAGTTTATTCTCTCAGGCTCATAATTAGCTTTTCAAACAAAAAGTACAAAAAAACGCCGACTAACCCTTTCGTACACCATTTCCTTGTGGTGAGTAAACAAACCAGACACGATGCCTCCGACACCCATATCCTCCAATCCCCCCCATTTTTATTGCATTTCGCGAACTGTTGGGGATGTTCGGGTTCTGTGGTCATAAAAAAGTAAATTATCGATACGGTAATTATCGTAAAAAATACGTGCATAAAAATAGAGATGCTCGCGAAGAGCTGCCGCCGAACGAGAATTTACCAACGTCCAAGAAAAGAACTTCAGCGCAGCGCACACAACAACAACACCACCAGAGCACACGCTACTGATGACGACACATCGAACCAAGAGAATCACACCAAAGCTAGACAGACGTACACGAGCAAACCAGCGCGCGCTGGAGGAACTCGTTTTTCCAGTGCAAAGAAGTAGTACTGGTTTGGGGTGGGGGAGGGCCTACTCGAAACTCGGAACGGGACCCGACAGTCGGGACTTCTCGTCGAAACTATCGACTGGCGAGCGATTGGGCCACCAGAAGAACCACGAACTCGCAACAGTAGCAACAACGGCAGCAGCACCACCAGAGCATTGGCTGCGTTGGCATCTACTCTGGTCTCGGTGCGCCGCTACATAGCCATCATCATCATCATCGTCATCCCGACGTCGATCGCGGACAGTCCAATGTTGCAGGGAATGAGAATGTGTCGAAACGGGCCGAGACACACATCCAGCGACGAAGTTCATTGTCCCGAGGTTCTTGTACGGGAAACCCCGCCACAGCAAAGAGCGCAATCACACACACCCGTCGAACCACCTACCCCACCCGCCCCCACAGGCGACTCCACTCTACACCCACCAAACACCGCGCTTGACTCGCGCGCCCGTAAGCATCGAGAATAGGTCCCACAAAGCAGAGATAGTACACGTCGTACGTTCCTGGGGGAGAGCTTTATCGTTCCATCTCTCTCTCCCTCTCTCTGTCTCGCCCTTCGGCGATCTGACCACAGAGCAACCACACAACATCATGCTGCTGCTGCTGCTAGGGTGAAGTTTTGTAGAGTGTGCCACTGCTGCTGTGACGATGAACCAAGCGGACCAACGATGGTTTGTTGGTGTTCTTTTCTTCTTCCTTTAGTCGCTCGGTGTGTATCTCCCCCGTATGGATGTGACACACCAGCCCAGCGAAAGAACGTGGTCGAACGACAATTCATTGCAAGTTGTTATTGTGGTGCATATATCAAGCTTACCACAGACAACAACAAAAAATACACAGAGAAGTTTAAAGGACTCAATGCGATAGTGGAAAGGGATAACATTTTTCTCTACGACCTCCTTAGGGACTGTGTTTGGGGGTTTGTGCTTCAAATCGCCTATTAATACATACAATAATAATTCTTCCGTTCCCAATACTTATCAGTTCCTTTGCGAAGGAGAATTGAATCAGAGAATTGGAAATCTATTACAAGCACAATGCAGCAGCGATTGTTGTTGTGACCAAACCGAATATGATGAAGTCAGCTAACATTAACTAGATAACAAAATCGGAAACAAGATATCTTATCACAGATAATGATGCATCAGGCCGTTATCGAAATGTGCATCTAAGATCGATTCAAGGCAAAGTTAACGTGGACTTCGATTAGACGTTGGTTATAACTAGAAAAGGTCGATTAATAGATGTGAGTCCCATGGGATATCCCTTGTCTTTTTCTTCTTCTATGGCCTAACAACCTCTTAGGTCATGCCTGCCATTTCTGGCTTGCTAGACTTAATGATACCACGTAGTTGGATTGTCAGCCCTCACTGAGGGGGAACGATCTGGATGGGATTTGAACCCCGGTCCTGCCATTTGAAGACTGGCACTGATGTCGCCTCACCACCGGGTAGGTCGCTCTAATTGTCCCTAGGAGAAGCTTCAAATTCTGAGCTCAGACATGTTATGAGCATCGTATAGTTAGTCTAGATACTAGAACTAGAACTAGCTCGATTGGCCAATAATTAGTGCTTCAAATACCAACTCCATGGAATAATTGCATCGAATTTTTAGCGGAGAAGAAAACCAGAGATAGTTTGATAAAGCTAAGCGTACCGACTTTAGTTTACTTTCGAAATTGGAACAGTACAGCAAGTCATGTCTTTACATTGACGTCACCAGGGGCTCTACCTCTGATGGGGCCAGTACGTACTGAAAGGCTGGTAGTATTTGGCTACTGCCAAGCAAACAAGAAGAGAATACTAGCGAAATTGACACGATTTTGTCATCTCTTTCATTTCCAACATCTCCACAACGTCCAGAAAGTTAAAAATCAGGGTAACTGACATTAGTTCCTATTGGTGACTCTTGTTATAAAAAGAAAACAAAAGTGTATCGGAGAAACGGACCTTCATCCTAAAATATTCATCTCCAAAATGTTAGCAATAAAGAAACCCAAACGTAACACATCCACGAACGTTCCTTTTTCATGTTGTTTGCAGCATCAATTTGCAAGCAAATTCGCGAAATGAAGTCAACAACCTAGCTGTTTTCCTCCTATAGGCAAACGATCCTCCAGACCAAACACAGTGATTCATCGACAGTTGGTTTAGGCACAGCAGCATATCGGAGAAACGCATAAACAAACATCGATGACTCACTGCCGAGACACTGGGGAGAGAGATGAACTGCAAGCCCTTCTTTGAACCCATATTGAGAGAACAGTAGATGAGACAGCGTTCATCCGTTCATCCATTGATCATTCCCTTTGCGATCTATATGCTTTCCTATCCATTGCTGCACCTATTTGTTTTGTTAGATGGAAAGACATTACTCTCTACTCTGCACACAACTCCACACACTCTTCTACGCTGCAACGCCACCTCCCATTCCATACAGCTGAAATATGATCATGTTAACGGAAAGATCAGAGGATCATCCTTTTCCAAGTGAGCAGAGCGGGCGCTGGAATCCACCACTGCACCGCATCACCCCATCTCGCTCGAACGCGCAAACAAGAATAACCCACGCTTTCCGACGCACCGGAATTTATATTTAGCGCAACACCGAACGCATTTTCACGTGCTGCAACCCGAAAGAACTGTTACTTCTCCGACAAGTTCTCCGATGGACCCACGGATGGATAAAGCCAGCAGAGCAGCTCTGACGTGTCGTCGTTTCGGTGCGGGCGACCGCAACAGCGCCCAGTAGTAGTAGTAGTGGTGGTAAACTTACCCACAGCAATAAGCCTACTTATTCACAATCTAAACAAAATGATCTGGTGCGCCGTAACATCTTAATGGGCATCATGGATTTTAGCTCCCATGTCCGGGTAACGCGCACAAACTGTGCGCTCTATAATTGGGTGGAAGATGTTTGTAAATAATCGGTAACGTTAGCCCGCGTTTTTCCGTTTTTCAACAAACATGTACTGGCGAAAGGGGCATCACAGCGCCCGTCAAACGTTGTTGAGGGTGGATATAGCGTTACGACAAGCACAACAACGAGCGTGTCTTATATCAAATAGCAGCAACACGACTTACCTTGTACACCTGTCCGTATGTTCCATTTCCGACGACTTCGATCAGCTCAAAGATTCCAGCAGGATCCTGTAACGATAGGGAAAATAAGAGCGAAAACCGTCAGTAAAGCAACTCTCTTCGACACGATTCTAACTAAAACGACAAAGTTTCACAGTTCTCCCTTCTTCCCATGTCCTAACCCTCCCGCCAAGAGTCTTTCCCCCCATCCTGTTTGGTGAAATATAGTTGAAGAGAATGCAATTTACACCGCAATTTCCTTTCCAATTCCCCGCGGGGATAGCAGGGATTAGATTTTAAGTGCTCTGGCAAAGAACCGTACCACGCTTCCCCCTGAACTCCAGACGGGGAGACCCCATTTGCATCTTTTCGCACCTCAGCCCGAGAGAGAGAGCGCGAACCGAGCTTAGGGTTTGGGGAGGTGTGCATATTTTCATAAGATTTTCCTCCGGCCACAATTCCATCGATTTTGCTACAAACCATTACTGCACATGCAGTCACACACACTGTATGCAGCTGGAAGATAAATATACACACACACACACACACACATACACACACACACAAACACACACACACACACACCGAGGGATGCTTCCCATCTCTCGCAAGAGGAAATCGAACGTTGCGGTTTAACGGATGTAAAGCACGGTTGGAGCTTGCATTGGAGGATGTTTGTGAGTCGACCGATGAGTGCGCGTGTTGGAAAAACTAATATCAATTCGCACAGATCCAACCAACCAACTCTATTACACACACACACACCCCATCATTCCCGTAGATAGCTTTCGCGTGTTCTGGCAGGGCTAATAATGTTTTGGTAACCTAGATCGGATCGAGATCTATGAATTTTCCTCATTCTGGACGGCTACCCGGGGGCGGGGCGTCGTGGTGTGGAAAATTGACCTGCGATCGCTAGCGCAGGGTGCCTTTGCCGTTGGCTGGATGAAAAATCAAATTTTCCAAACCAACACACCACGCACGAGCCGGGCACGTATGGATGATTGCGCTGCTACACATTGGTGTGCCTATCGTACACACACACACACACGGAATGGTTTTGCGTGAGGTCGCTGTGGAGAGTGGCCAGAGTTGGTGGCATGGGAGCAAAAGTTTTCAATCAACATTGTGGTTAGCCAGACTGAGATGGGGCGAGAAAACTTCGAATTCGAAGGAATGGATGGATGCAACGGGGAGACAAGAGATAGGAAGAGCCAGTAAGGAGTTAGACAGGCGGGCGAAAATTGATAAGACCTAGTTTTAAGCGAAACTACGTTCAAACAACACAGCCAGCGCGTGCGGACAACAGCATCGCATCCATGAATCATTACTAGTATGGCGGAACCGTTTTACTGGTCCAAACCCGCCTCGAATTGTTGGCTGGGAACGGCAACTTTTCACGCTCATTATCCGTGCTCAGAAACTTACAAAAATGTACCAGAAGCAAAGTTGGGGAACAATACAGGGAGGAGCGATCAACCTTTTTGGGGAAACCGCGCAATTCATAGGGGTTAATGTGCTATGTAGAACTATGTTCGAATGAAGCCTTATGTTTGATTTGCAATTTGCAACTATCTGGACTCGAGTTTATCCGTGGCTGGAGCTAGCATACAGAGCCATAGTCCAGGTTTCAAGTTGAAGAATTGGACATTGGAGCTCGACAATACTCATTTCTTTGCTGATCTTGGTGCATACCAAATCAAAATCAATGTTGTGATTATTATATCAAGATATAGCTGAGATAGGCAAGACGAACCAACGACAGATGGCAGATTTTCTTGCAGCAACTTCAGAGAGAAATTTGAGGTGAACTAACATCTCGTTTGTCGTATCTGACAGATTCTTGAATGTGGCCCAAAGAATTAAATACCATCCTGCTCTAACGTCCACTTAACGGAAGTCATTCCTAAGGCGCAGTGTGTCAAAAGGATAACCAGTTATTAAACTTCATTCGAAAATCCATACAAAGAACCAAATAAAATACAAACTTGTTTATTGCGCCTCATCATTATTCAAACCCAAACTAGAATTTATTAACAGGAAGTGAAGAAATGCTCCGTCCCCAACATTAAACACCTCACAAAGCACCGGTACAAGTCAATAAAACAATTTAATTTCCTTTTATACACTCTCTCACCGTCCTTGAGATTCACCGGACATGCCCAAATGCAGTGTCGCGCCCAGAGGGAAAAAAACAGGTGAAGGCAATTGACTGTTTAATACACCAATTAGACCTGTTCGTCGATTGACCTGCGGAAGAATAAAATCGAACGAACGATGTCAATTGCTCTGCCCAAAACGAGGTGTAACGACCATCAAACGACTCACAACACAAAGCATTGGCGCGTTGGTCAAGGAGAGTTTTCCCTAATCGGAGGAGGACCAGTCACAGTGTGGTGGTGATGTCCAAACTCCTCCACTCCATAATCATCTGTCCCACATATCGTCGTCGACCATACAACAATCAAAGACAGTGCCGCGAATTTGTATTTGGTGAGGGTCAATTACTTCGAAAAGAACAAATAATCCACCCTTGATCATTCGTGGGGGATCAGTCGGTCGGTCTTCCCACTCCCTAGTAGCGAGCGAGGGTGCATAATTCGGCATTGTTTCCATGGCACATTCCGCACGTCTCATGCGGGAGGAGGATTGGCATCGAATTGTTTCTTCTGTCCGGTGGGTGCAGCGCCATGGCGCGCAGGTCTCGCAGTATGTCCAGAAGGTGTCAAGGTGAAATGCCGCTGATGCAATCACGCTACTAGGTGGTTGCGGTAACAACGGACAGCAATAACAGTTGACCTCTTACACGTTCCCGAACCAAAAATCAGTACACGATCGATCCCCAGTACAATATGGCGGCACCAATAATGGCGTACCGAGTGAAATAGATTTATGCGATCGGACGAGCCGCATTTGGAGATTGTTACGCAGAAAGCTTCAGAAAACGCGCGGAGGATCGTCCCACGATCGTCAGTGGGTAGGCTAAATAAGGGACAACGGACTACAGGGGGATGTTGACTACAGGTTGGCCTTTGCGCAGTTGGTTGTTTGGGCAGGACTGGTCAGATCGATATTTGGTTGGCGTTGGTCAATGACTATCATCAAGGTGATTTGCATTACAAAAGTCGATCGCATCCGGAACTTTCACGAAATACGTCATCATTTACGTTAACAATAAGCAGGCAATCTTAATAATTGAAAAGAAAGCGATCCTGATACTATACTTGTGTAGGTTGGTAATTAAAACTTGATCCTCGAAAATATTAATATCAATTCCTTCTTCCATTATAAAAAGCTAACCCACTAATTGCCTATTGCCATGGTCACACAGTGACGAGTCAATTCCTAACCAAATTACACAATCCCCACAGGAACCATTCCCTGCGGTGGTAGGATGATGATGATGAGGCTTCCTTACCAGCAGTCAGCGCTCCCGTATAATCAGCCGCCTGTCAATTTACTAAATCGAGCCCGATCAACGTATTGGAGTGTGCATCAAAGTGGGCACACGATTAAAATATTCAAAATCCCCTTTTGCCATAGTTCGGTGCGGTGTTTCCAATGCATCCCGAGGGAGAAAGAGAGATTGAAAGACTCGCTGAGTGTGTGTGTGTGCGTGCTGTTGCGCCCTAAACAATTATAATCTTATCACTGTCCAATAAATCAATAATTAACCTAAAGAAGATTTTCCCGATCAAACGAGCTGCGAGCGTCGTCGTCAGCTGCCGGGTTGGTAGAGGAAAATGGATACAAGGAACTTAACAGTTTTGAACCCCACTTGAGAGACTTTGGGAGTGTGTGTGTGTGTCGGTGTTGCAGCTCAGAAGGGTGTAGTACGTGGATTAAGAGGGTCTACCACGATAAAGTTGAAAATGACATCGTAAACTATCACTTCGTCGTCCCAATTCTGCCAACCCCATTATTTAGCTCGCATCGGAGGGAACAAAGTGGGAAACGGAGGAGTCTAATTTTCACCTCACTACAATATCGGCACTTTAAAACAGGCGATGATTCAACGCTGGGCGAGAAGATACACGTATACACGTTTTCGTACGGATTCTTGTTGTGTTTGCTGCGTACCAATCGAGAAGTCAACAAGAAACGGCAGCAACGTCAAAGATCATCTCCCTAACGCACCGTTCGAGTCGAGGAGGAAAGAAATGAATCAGCACACGCTGACGAGCTTGTCGAGCCGACAGCCGTCTTGAAGTTGGGGACGACCGTGTTGTTTGCTTTCGTAACCCTTAACTCCTTGCACATTTTTTGTTGTTGCTGCCAATACATTCCAACCCTCTACCGCTACGGTGTATTACACTTCTAACCTGGGCCTGTGACTCAACGCACAACAGTGGCACGAATTTTGTTTGGATTATTATCGTTCAGGTACCACTGCCGTTGATGGATATTTATCACACATAAGTTGTGGCAATAAAAAAAAATAACAAAGTGAGACCATAAGGACTAGCTATCTCTAAGATAACAACTGTAACGACTCTCGTGTTTAGGTTAATTGCGCATCGGATGATTTTCAAACACCTCCCGCGAATATACAAAATTCCGGTACGCGATTCCTCCTCTGTAATCACTGTTGCGGGTACACCACGCCTTGGTGCAGTTAAAAAACGAACAAGCAACGTGCCGGCTTTAAGTTTGAAGCATCCTCACGTTTCTTCCCACACGGGTGTACATAAGAAAACAGAAGCGTTTTTTTCTGTTGTAGTTGCTGTTGTGGCTTATTCTCTTATCAGCTCACTTCTTCAACGTCTGCCGCTCTACTGCAGTGATGTATCGTCGTGCAGTACATGTTAAGGGACGTCTTATCTCAACAAAAAGCCCGTGGGGACTGACAGTGGTGGCACACACCCGGCGGCTCAGCTGACCCAAAAAAAAAGCAAACGAAACGAGGAACACACTGAAATGCATTTGTTTTGCTGTCCCGTCCCGCTGCATGATTTTCATTAAATTCAACAACTCGATGATAAAACTCGATCAAAGCGCGGACCCCCCAACCGACCGTCCTTTACTCTAACTAAAGAGCAAACTAAGGCGACTAGAAGAGATTAGAATGGAAGGAAACAAATGAACATATTGTGCTCAGTTCATAGCGCACGAGTTCTAGGGGAGGGAAAAAAATCAAATCAATCTAGGACAGATGCACGGTTTGTGCTCAAGTTTACGCGCTGCATACAAGGCGACGAGGAGTCATACCAGTCCGATTGCTGGTACAATCGTAGGTTAAGTGTTTCGTCATAAAAAGGTATGACTCCATCGATAGTTGTGAGGTGAAGGAAGGAAGCATATGGGAAGATAATTAACTGTGATTGTCAGTTTTAGTAGAGTCACGTGGAAAATAACTATCAATTGAAGGAGAACAGAAAATAGCATTTTAAATTGAAACTAACAACAATGAGTAGTATTGGATGTTCACTATTTTATGAAACGATGAATCATCAGTAAAGAGAAAATGGCAGGTGCATCATAGAATTTGGAGCTATGGTGCATCGTAGCGAGAATAAAAACAAACCTTGACTTGATAAAAAATTCATTACCTATCTATCTTTTGAACTTCTGCTTAACTTTCTAGCTAATTCTGAACCACCAGGTTCTTGAAAATGCTCAAGACGGCGTAGGCAACTAGAACCCTCGGATCTTCGAAGGTAAGCCCTCGGACATTGACTGCCATGTGCGGGTTATAATAGACTTATGGGGCCTTCACACCAGGGTAACATCTTGAGATTTGTTTTATAAAATACACCCAATTAAAACTAAAAAACTAGTTCGTGTTGGTAGTGCTAGGAAGTCTCAGTTAATTGGGCCAAAACGTCACTTACTTACTATTGGCAATTCTTATGTCTTGTTACATTTTAACTCTAATGGCGGTTCTATCCAGTTGCATTAAAACGATTTGTTCTTCAGAGAAGTTGATCTTCACTTAGAGCAACGTATCTTGTCCTTCTAAATCCCGATTTACACTAAGTTCATTGCTACACCAGCGCCAATGAAAATTCAGTTTCATTACTTGGTTACTTGGCCAATTACTTGATTTGAAACTTAAACCTCATCTCCTCGAATACATCCTCAAGTTTGATTAGTGAAATGAAGCGACTGGTGCGACTTTTGGCTACTTTATACTTAACGAGCGATCCTTAGACCTTCACTTCCGGGTTTTCGTTGCTTAGTCTCCACAGAAAGATGTAGAGACTTTTTGATCGAACAAATTGTAACCAAATGACATCTATCGGTGGTAGAGGCGACAACGGCGCCGGTCAAATCTCATCCGAACCGTTCCCCTGCAGTGTGAACTAAACATCCAACTACGTGGTATCATTAAGTTTAGTAAGCCAACAACGGCAGACATAACCTAAGAGATCATTAGGTCAAAGAGGCAGAAGAAGATGACATCTATAAGGCTTGGCGATCTCCTGATGTGGTCTAGGAGAGCAACCTAACTCAGATATATTTCCTGAAGAGCCATTGACAAGAACTGTAGTTCAAAAGCACTTAAATAATATATTACTGGCATAGATTAACCAATGTTGAACGATATTCGCTTCAAAATAGGCAGCAGAATACACCTTCAAAGTCACGCGTTTAGTGGACGCAAAAATAGAAAACAATATAAAGTCCGATTATGCCGATTGTTTACGCTTTACCATTAGCTCATAACCCAACAGCATTTTCTTCCATTTTTAAAACGTTCCTCCATTATTCAACGTTTCCACATAAGCTAAACACGATCGTTACTCTTACAGGTTGGAATTTCAAACGTACGACAGTACGTGATTCATTCATTCGCAGCTCGGCAGACGACGAGCGGCGGGAGAATCCACAACAAACAAAAAGGGTCTCGTGTCGTCGCAGAATTCATTACACCCATATTGCAAACGTTACCCTCCTTTTGCTCCAGCAGACGGCACGGAGCAATTGATTCTCGCTGAAAAAAAAAAACGAATCATAAAATCAAACTGCTCGTACAAGTGCGTACAACTTCGCTGCGGTGTTCGCTCAAAGGTATGACCGGTAAGCAAGGACGCGCGAAAAAAATGCACAAGGCAATCACCCTTCGCGCGATGCGTCCCAAAAACGGACAAACGTGTGACCGTGGTGGTGGTGGGAAGGTGTGCTGGGCTGTAGGTCCGTCCCGTGCCGGCCTTTATCATTCTCAATCGAACAAATGGCAAAGAACAGCACAAAATCTCTACCCAACAGACGCGGAACGCTCGCTCGCAAAACGCGATGATCGGCCTTGGATGATAAATGGCGCAACAACCCGCGCACGCCCGATCGGCGGTGTTGCTGCTCTTTATCGAAGCGTCGAACATCCGCACATTGAATCATCACAACATCGATCGAGAGGGTTGGTTGAGACTGAGGGTAGAAGCGAACATTCTTGTTTACTTGTTGTTGTTTGGAGTTCAATATTTACAGCGGTTCTGATAACGGCGGCGCACATTACGTATAGGAAGTATTGTTTTATATGGCTTGTGAAAAAAAGTTCAAACAGTTTTATCTATTGTTTTACCTTTTTCTGTTTTACTGTACAGAATGAGCACATCTTTTTTCGAGTGCGAGGTCAAGAGCTGTGTGGATTTGTTCTGTTTCTTGTGCGAATCGATCGAAGATCATTCACAAAACCCCGCGCTAAAAATTAGGTTAAGAGAGCTGTAAGAAAAGACAGCAAACACAAGCTGCCTATTCAACTGGTAAACCAATAGAAACTGTTAAGCCACACCTAAGCACCCGAAACCCTCGCAGTAAGCAACAAGCACACCCCCGAAGTACGCCCGGTGTCAGTGTATTGTTATGAAATTGTAGCCTTATTTATTTATTCGCTGCTTTACTGCTACCACTCGCTACACCATCGCAGAAGCAACAACGTCTCGTCGTCGTCTCTGGATCGTAAATTTTCCTTCCAAACTGCACCCAAGACGTAATCCGTAAGTGGATCAATATAAATAAAAAAACATATTGCGAAAAACACCAAATCAAAACCAGTACGCACGTAAGGTGTGCGTTTGGTGGAAGCAACAATGTGGTTTGCGATCAAGGATTGGAATTGTTTCCCAATTGTGGGGGTTTTATTTGGGTGACATAATGGAACGCTTGGTTTATGTCGGATTATTGTGCTAAAATTCGAAAAAAAAAATTTGATTATTAGCAGATTGATATCAACGTACACGAGTATTTTATCAAACAGCCTGCCTATTTGGAGCGTTTAAGAATTTTTGGAAAACTATTTATATTGAAAAACTATTAAAAAAATTAGAATCAATTCTAAATCAATGCATACCTTTGAAACTAGCTTTATCGAGTTGAAATATAGTCCAAACATTGGTGAAAACAACACCCGAAAAATACAAATTATTAGACTAGTCTCATTTGGCCGCGGTGATCGAGGTGGCAGCTGCATCGGTTTTCACAAGGCAGGACCGGGGTTCAAATCCCATCCAGACCACCACCCTGTACGCTGGGGTGACTTCATTACTACGGGTAAAATCAAGTCACAGTGCACCAGAAATGACAGGTGGAAGACCTTTCGAGGTTCTCTCAAACGCTGCCCATGTAAGCTGCACACAACTTTGTAGACCAACGTAGGCAAAACATATTCAACATCAAATTGAAGGGTTCTTTAAAAAAAAAAAAAAAAAAACTAATAAACAAATAGTTCAACAATGCGATATGCCAATATTTCTTGGGTTCTGGTTTGATTCGTATTGTAGAAATGATTTATTCCACTTCCAACTTCCTACGACTTCGAGGGTCAAAGACTAGTTCTACATTAAATCACTTCTTGCTGGATGAATTTCTCTTAAAAGTCGATCAAGAATAGTTTATTGTACAGGTCCTCCGACCTATCGAAAAGAAACAATTGACAATTCATTTGCTATCCCTGCGGGTTTTGTGATTTTAAGCACGCTTTAAAATATTTTTCATCACAAATTTGAAGAAATCGTAGTCCTTTAGGAGCGGAATCTTGGAAGATTTTGAAGTTTGCTTGCTACAAGCAGAGTTTGAAGTGCTACAATCTCAACAGGTCTCGACCAGCCATTTTCTGTTAACTTGACTTAATATGTTTTACTTAATGTCCTCCGAGAAACAGTTTAGTTTTATAAAAGATCGGCTATAATAAAGGGAAAATATTGCGGAATTCCATAAGCTGGACGGGCAGTAAAGGATCAAGCACATAGCATTATAATCAATACACCTAAGCCAGTTAGGAAGATGGCTAACATTTGTGTTCAAAATTGTTCAAACTTCTAAGTTTATATGAGAATGATTTAACTACAATGATGTGACTGATAAAAATATTTTTTAATGATCTTTGGTTGATCAGTTTCGTCACAATTGCCATTTTTATGAAATCAAAATCATGAAAATAACGCTTCAAACATCATCAAAGAGAGGACAAAAATAATAGAACACGATAAAATAACATATGATGACAGGCACGGGACAGATTACACAGTAAACAGCATTTAACTTTAAAATTGCGACACTGAACGACATGTCGCTAATTTTCCCCCAGATGCAACCCCCGATGGAACCCCCAAGCAAACGCCAGAGAATTGTGCGCGTACACAATAAACCAAGGAAACTAAAACAGACCACCACCAACACCAACCAACTAAACCCTACTGCTCGTATGCGGCTATGTCACGGTTAAAATTAGTTCCACGATGGCGATCTGACCACCATCACCGCCACCGATCAGCTAGACCGCGGGGGACCTTCGATGTTTGTTTAAGTGAGAAAACAACAACGAAATATTCATCTCCCCCTAACAAGAAACGAGCAGCAGACCACTTAAGCATCCACGAAAGGAAAACTAGAGCTGGAACCAATCGTAAGCTATTCTCTAGTGGTTAGGGCCAAAAACCAGGAGGCTAGCTGTTAACGTTGACCGCTATCTTTGTTAATGTTTGCTGGGCAGAATTCACAGCCCATTCGTCAGAGTCATCTACAATTCGGCCCAAGCGAAGAAGAGAATGATAATAATTTGATTCGATTGGTACGGGGCGTTCTCGTCGGTCGTCAAGCTTTAGGAAGCCGTCTGAACGTACCAATTAGTGGGGTAGGTATGAGTCACAAGGAAAAATCAGCATGGGGTGAGTGAGTGTGTGTCTGTTTCTAGTTGTCAAGTGGATTTGAAGACGCTTTGAAGCTAAAGCGAAAATGTCAAAAAACGAAACCACTTCCGAGGTTGTTTTCGCAAGGCAAAAGAGAAGCTCGGCGATAAATCATTTGCGTGGAAAGATTTCTAAACATGACGACGCATGCTGTTGTTATCCGGACTTTCTCTTCCTGAGGTATCAAACACTTTGAACACATCCAGCTTGTAGCTCTGATACTTTGTTTAAGCGAAATGGCAAAACAAACGTAACGCTTTAAGCCTATTTGGAAGATAAATATAAGGTCCCATCTTCATTGTCAACCGACGCAACACCAATTAATCTGGGTGTCGTTTCTGAACTGCGCTATCCATTGTAAGCTGGACTGAATAAGCTGAGGTGGAAAAAAACGGAAAATAAATTTCCAAAAATTAAACCAAAACAATCCCTAGCCACCGCCTTTGTTATACCAATCTGGCGTCTTCAAAATTGTTCTTTCGATCAACAGTTTTTCCGTGGGGCTTTCCTTGGGCGATAAATCAAACCCGATTGTGTCTTTCACGAGTAACACGCGCACGAAACCGCTGGACAAAATATTCGCATTCGTTAAAGAGATCTATTTTACACAGCTTAAAGTAAAGAAAAGCAAAAACCATCGGGCCAACTATTTTAACGAAGAAAAACAAAAGTCAACGATTTTTCCTCCACGTTTTTTGTTGTTGTTCTGTTTTCCTCTCTCGCTCTCTCATTAAACTTCATGCCACCCAACTAAAGTATGCTGTTTGAATTTTTCACCAGTTTCTTGCCTTGCCCCCGCCGCTACTTCTTCCTTTGCCACTATTAATCGATTCACTGGGAAAAGCCGGCCTGGGAAAGAAATTGTCCCTCCGTTTTCGGTTTCGGAATCTCCCGACCGGGCGACCGCCGAACACACAACCGAACCGTTGTGGGAAAGTTTGCTCAGAAAAAAAGAAGACCAAGCAGATAGCAATGAAAACTATCTTATCTCATTTTTCCAGCAGCAAACCAGAAATGCTTCGAACTTCCCAAAGCTCCAACAGGCAGAGAGTCACCAGTGTTTTCCATCATTTTTCCCCCTGGCGCACGGCTGGCAGGCAAGTAGTCGCTGGTGGTGGTGGTGGCGGCTGGGTTGCTTGAACTCTTGGGAAAAAAGGCCTCACTTTTCTTGTGTGGCCAATCGACACACACACGCGATCGCGTAGGTCAAAGGGAACAAACCTTCACACCGAGCAAACCTTTGCGAGTTCGAGACGTCCGGCGATTGTGCGCGGAGCCATTTGTTTCAAATAGTTTCATAATAATTAGATAGCGCTTCTCACCAGAAGTGCAAAAAAAAACCACCCAACCTGGGCCACTTATAGGGGGGAGGAAGGAAAAGCATTCTCCGTGGCGGTTCCAGGAAAATGATTCAAAAATGGGGAAAAACGGTGCAAAGGTGTTGGCTGTTTTTTTTTTTTGTTTTGCATGCGATATGTACCAAGTGAGTTCTTTTCCAACATTAGGGGCTTTTGGCTAAAGTTCCGTTTGCTGAAAGGCTTCCCTTTTCTCGCAACCTCATTTCCTTCCGACTCCACCACCGAGAGAGTACTTAATGATGGCGCGTGCGCGAGCGCATGATCTCATTTCCGGTGGGAAATTTTCCGCTTTCTACCTCGATTTTTTTGTTGCCATTCACTGCTGCACCTTCGCCGGGATTTGATATGCGATGAGTGAGCGATCTGGAGTGAGTGTGGAGCGGTATATAAATCGACATGAACGGGGTACACAGTTGAGTGTGATTTTTTTCTGATATTTCTTATCATCAGTGAAGGGATATACATATTGTGACGAAAAGCGGGGTGGTAAACACCAACCACACCAAATCAAAAAGGAAGATAAAGTTCAAACATCTTTATCAGCAAAACAAAACCAAAAAAAAAAAAACGCTTCTGTAAAGTTTAATTTTGGGACCCCCTTTGAGACCCACTGAAACGCGTGCCCAACTTGAATCGTTTTATAGCGTAAAAACAGTGATAAAATACTGATCCCCTCTTTCTCTGTCCACATCAGTCCCATCACAAGCCCATATAAGCCACGCACATTTTGGGATGAATTATCTGTCGTCGTAGCATAAATAAAACTCGCAAAGCAGCGGACGCGAGCGCGGGGGAAAAAAAAAGGAACCGAATCGTGGTGAGCAAGAAATAACAACACATCGGAAAACATAAATTCATCTTCATCTTGCTTGCTTGTGCCGGACTCGTGTCACGAAGAACAAGAAGAAGAAGTGGAAAAAAAACGCCCAAGACCAGCTGTTGATGCGTGCGACATACGCTCGTCGTTTGCGCAAGCCAAACCGTGCTGCGCGCGGCGGGGTTCATGTTTCGGGGTTTTTATTTTCTTTATGTTGGCACAACCGAAAGCATACAGACACCAGGCCGCGGTCGCATATACCACGGGATGGTGAGGCGAGCGTTGCCTTTCGGCTTCTAAATGCTCCATTTGCTTTCATTACCATCGCCGAACCATGGTTCGAAGGGATGTGGGTATGTTTTGCCTTCCCGAGCCGGGTCTTTACGCTGGGTTCTTCGCCATAAACTAACTCGCCCGACGTTTAATGTTATCCTTTTTGCTTATTTTCCATTTATCTGGCTGGCTACTACGGGACTGAACATGACATGGGTAAAATCCGCGTATGCATGCATAGGAATAGGAGCGAGAACACAAAGGATTGGTTGGAAAAAAGGACGATGTGCATGTGGTGCATGTGCATACGGAAGAGCAAACTGCTGCTGCTGCTGCTGCTGCTACTGTCTTGTGCGATGTTTCCTTACAAAAAGATAAATAAAAACAAAACGAACCGGCCGATTCAAATGATGGCCGGTAAAAGGCAGGACTAACCGTAGGAGAAAGATTCATGGGTTTGGGTTTGGAGTTGTTTTATTTAGAAACAAAGCACTGGTTGGTTGCACGAAGCAAGGCAAAAAATAATGCAGAAGTAATGCTTTACGGTACAGTGACGGATTGAAGGACACGGGAGAAAACTCTTTTTGAATATAAAGAAATTCCAGGGATAGTTTTCCTAGGTAATTTCTGCGTGGCACAGGATACTTAATGCTAGGTTTAATATCAATTCAACCACTAATATATATATAAATTTCACTATATATCAGTTATGAAGAATAGATGTTTAAGATTCATTAGGTTTATCACTGTGGCAAGCACTTGAATCTTGCAAGACACCAACGACACCAATGTATCAGAAACTGGGAAGGAAAAATTATTCTTAACCTTTTGAAGGTTTTATCGCAGCAAAACCTTGAGCTGTGGAGCCAGAGGATTCTTCTAAACGGCGAATTAAACCTCAGATCAGATTGTCAATTGTATTCGATTCGACCATCTGATATCTGAAACTAAATCGTAACGGTAGTAACCAACTCAATACAAGCAGTTGACAGTTCTGGTGTAAAATATTATCTCGTAGAATAGCCTAGGACATCCCAACGGACAACAGCAGTGCATGAATAGAAATGGTTATCGGAAGACCCAATACAGAACGATCGAGTTTGAAATGGATCGTGAAGGCCACAACAGGCTGTCGAAGGATCGTCTGAGAATAGTGGGCAAAAGACTACTTTGCAGACTTCTCTTTGATATGAATCGAGCCGCATTTAATTAATTGGCCTGTAGATAGCCATTTATGCATTTTCTATGCCAATACTTCTGGAAGCCTTGGCTATTTATTTCTTGATCCCTTCAGAACTTAAAATCAATCAAAGATAATTCAAGGCCAGGATGCAGCACTGACAGGATAAGGATACTCCAGTTTGTAGTACCAAAGAAGATGAAGGACAAGGTCCAGTGGGTAGGAAACAAGGTTAGATGAAAATGTGAATCAAAATTTAATGCTAACTTTAATATAGGGCCTTTTATTTAATCATTCTTAAATAATTGAACAGTCCCATACAGCCTGGCCTTTAAAAATTAGACATTAAGTCAATATCATTTTAAATATGTTGCTTTAAACCAAATATTACAGGGCATATTTAAACTCTGAAGAAAGACCTCCATTTAATCAGAAATATATTGTTGTATATAGTAAACCGCTCTAAACAAAGGTTTCGTGAGTTTTATCGTTCTCTTCTTTTCAGAGTTTCGTGGATATAACTATAACTGTGAATACGAAAAAACAACATCGTAATCTTCCTTAGCAAACCCCCCGCATGAAGCCATCGTCTTGGCACAAATTATAACAACAGGAGGTCTTCTCCAGTTCCTCGCCACATTCGCAACGGGAAAACGTACCCAGCGCCCGTGCTGCTCAACAGCATGGAACGCAACCGAGACCACAACACACAAAAGCCGGCCGGAGTTCAAGGTCATTAAAGTAACAAACGGTGGACGTTTCATTCCGGTTCCGGTTCCACCGGACACAGTTGGACCGGAGTCGATTGGACACATGGTTTTCCGATTCGGTCAAGTGGAAACAGGGTAAGCATATCGAATATTGCGAGCAGTTTCAAGACTTGCAAATGATTGAGGTAATGCTTTTAAAGGTATCCTGAGGGCAGCAAAAACACGCCGTAACGCCGGAAACAGTTCCGGCCGAACTTTGATAGGTCTTGTCAGACGGCGTGTTGATTGATAGGAACGTGTCTAAAACTAAAATTACATTTTTCAACGTTTCGTTTCTTTGTGACTCTTTAAGTCGGTAGTTAATCAAGCGAAAAAAGATCATAAAAACTAATTTACTGAGGCGAACGAAAGGAAGAAGAAATGTCATACTTCTGACAAGTGTTGGGGTTGTCCCGAAGAACTAGGAGAAGTAACATCATCACACACCCATTCTTCCTGGCGTTTTGACAGACGGGAACAACCACACCTTAAAAAATGAGGAGCATTGGGTGGGAGGGCTAACCCCAAACGGCAAAGAATATGTGTGTCTGCACACACACACACACATACACAGACCCTCATAAACACACGTGCGCACTCACAGCGACGACGATTGCAGTTTGATGTGATTTTAATGTGCTGGCTGACCAACAACCCGGAATGCATCCAGTCGGAAGCGATGATGCATCACCCCGGGGTGCACCAAACATGCCCCCTCCCTCTTCAGAACATTTCCCTCCCTGTACCCACCCACCCCCCCCCCCCCCCCTTTCACTTACCTTCAGCGCGTTCAGATCGATATCATCCAGCGAACAGTTCACGGACGGAGCCAGCATTTGGTGCGCCATTTTGACGTCTACCACCCCCACCCGTTAGGCTGCGGTCTCTCACCCTCTCGCCCTCTCGCTCACTCACTCACTTCCCTAGCACACTCACTCTCTCCTCCCTTCTGCCGAAGAAGGGGAGAGTTTGGTGTTGCCGTGCGTCTGTCAAAATGCTGCCTACTACGATGATGCTCCGTTGTCAGGATGACGTACTGTCAAGCAGCAGTAGCAACAACAACAAAACACATACACGCACACTTTTGCTTTCGCTTCACTGTGGAATTGTGTTTATTATAAACGCACTTTTCACTATGATTCTACCGTGCTGTGTTGAAAAAAATGAAGTAAAGAAAAAACACTTTTATAAACAACAAATTCGGGATAAACAATTGCAATTCCGTTCCCTATTGGTATTGATGCACGCAATTCCGTGTATTTGTGTATACTTTTCGTCGATTTTCTTTTTCCTTTGCAAAAAAAAACCCACACGCACTTCACTCATTGAAAAGCACACCCTCTCTTACCGACTTTCGCACACTTCAACACGCACACGCAATCCACACCGGCTACAAAACTTCACCACCACCACACACACACAAGCACACAGAAGAGAACCAAACACGAACGAAACGCGGCGCCTACTTCGGAAAGGATTTTCTCTAGTACATTTTCTCACACACAAGCGCACGTGTACGCCTTCGCTTTAGTATCCTGGAAACACACCCTTACACTCGGTTGGCGGTATGCGTGTGTCTGTGTGTTTGTTGCGGAAGTAAAATGCCGGAAGCGAGAAATGCACCTTGAAATGTGTGTGCCACATCCGACGAGAGGGCGACTTTTGGCACATACAAAACACATCACTCATACACACTCACATACATGCATGCTCACAACAATTTAAATTAAAAGGCAAACAATCATTTGCTGATATGAAAACACTTGGTTAATAATTATAATCACATGATTAGCGACAAAATCCATCCACTGTGTTGAAGATAAGCACAATTACACACTCGCACACGAGAACTGATGTCATGTTGGAAATACAGTAATTGTGATGGTTTTCTATCCCTTTTTTAAGCAATCGGAAGTTCAAGTGATTTTATTTTAAATTCACACAAATTTTCTACTGGGAAAATTTCTTAATTCCATTGTTTCTTCTACTAGAACGATACTTCAGCTAACCCAAGTCTAATGTGAGCATGGCTACAAGCGCAGAGTCCTTCTGATCCTACACGTCGAATCACCAAGGCAACAACAGCCCACACCACATACGCACAAACACGCATGAAAGCAAACAATAGAAATCGGACAAAAAAGTGTGTTTTGTTGGACGAACAAAAAAACACTACAAAAATCGGAAAACTGTCCACCGTTGTCGGTTTTCCCCAGGCCGGAACTACCCTCAATTAGTCGCCCAAATGTTGCCGGTGAACACACACTTCGCCGATGTTCAATCGATAATGAAAGAACGGGCTTTTTAGCCACGGCGCGACTGATGAAAACATTCGTACGGAGTAGAAAGAGAGAGGCACATCTGAGTGAGAGAGGGAAAGAGAAAGAGAGCGCAACGAGAGAAGAATCAACGAGATGAGACATGATTTTATTTGCGATGATGAAATACATGGGAGAGAGATGCAGCAGCAAAAAAGCGCACCTACACACACGCACGAACACGTAGAATGCGAGATTTAGCACAATACATGCAGCAAATAGCAGCACCCTGTGTTTTGCCTTATTGTGTTCTTTCCCGGTAAACATGCACTCCTCCGACACACAACGCAGAGTCGAAACATAGAATATGCTTTGAAAAAATGGAAAATCCCAAACAAACACATTTTTCATAAAGGAATTTTGTTGACGAGGAAAGAAAATCCTTTTCCATCCCATATTTGCAGGCAGCAGCATCACCAGCAACAGCAATCTGTGTGTCAGTGTGTGCGTGTGGTGAAACGAGGTGGAAAGAATTAAGGGTGGCAGGCAGGCAGAGCAAAGAAGATTATTTTCCACTTGCCAAGCAAAACCCAACATGTTCGGAACACTGAGCTACGCACACAATTTAAACCCACCCGTACGCACGTATACGCACAGGCAAAAAAAAGGCAGGCAAGGAAACAAATCAGTATGCGAAACATCAAAAACGCATTACGACTACGGTGTGAGCGTGTGTGAGTGTGTATGACAGAGACTGCCCGATAGCGCAACTCAAATGAGCAGGTTAACTTTGATTGGAAAAAGAATCCCTCTCTATCGCGCTCTCACTCTTTCTTTCGTTCTTTCCTTCTGTATCTCTCTCACTCACACGCTCACGCAACGCAACCGTTCTCTTCGGTTCTTTATTCTAAGCTCAACGCTGACTCATTCCTACTCGCTCTGGCAAACGGACTTCTCGCCGTCTTGCGAAGAACGGCAAACACCCATCGATCCCACCACTACACACATACGAATGCACACACATACAGTACGGGGCGCGACGGCGAGCTTCTGTCTTGTCACTTTTCTTTTTTGCAAATTAAATGAAAAATATTTGATGGAAAATCATTCACAAGGTAACACTTTTCCAACTCCCGATATTGTGAGTGGATCGGTGAGATAAAAAGAATTGCAAATCACAACCTGAACGCCATTTACACGAGCACAACGCACACAGCCACACATGCAAACACACCCGCTGGATGGATTGATGAGATGTGGAGAAGACGGGAAGAGTCAAGGCTTGATAGGGGAAACATGTTTTTTCACACTACTTTGACGAAAATAAGGGATAGCAAAAAGTAAAAGAACAAATCCCGAATTCCGAGCGGCACGGACGGACTTTGAACAGAAGTTTAAAGAAACCGCACGCAAAAACACAACCACACACCGACACACTTTGCTGCTTCCGAACTGATTAGAGAGGAAAAACGCCAAATTTACACTGAACCACACACACACACATGGACGCACGCACAAACGCCCATACGCAATCCGAGGCCGATATTGGATTGGTGTTCGGTGGACACATCGAATCCTTTTCGGTACGCGATTTTGTCTACGTCGATTATTCGCACCCTGTCGCGATTGGGTGACGGGCAGCAAGACGACAAGTAAACGGGACGAAAAGAAGAAAAATCTCCCCACAGGAGGAGACAGCCACCACCACCACACCGAATGCCGAAAAGGGTGGCAACGCACACACGCACTCGCACCCGAAAACAGGCACACACGCACACACGCCGCTAATGGTTGCTATTGCCACGGCTGGAGCGAATCCCGCAACATTACGCACCGAAACACCGCAACAATAGAAGTTCCCGAATAGTTGAGGTTGATTTGCTCAACACTTGGGCACCATTAGGCCGCATGAGAAATCGACATCTTTTCTTCGCGCATTCACCACCTATGCACGCTCCGTTCACACTCACTTTGACTGACGGACTGCTTGCTCACAACTGAAGTGTACGAACACGATCGGGTCGGCTCACACCCAGCGGTAGGCAGCCATCATTCGCAGTGAGTTGGAGAGATGGTCGTGCCAATGTAAGAGGCTCGGGTAGCCATGTTGAAGATTCCGATTGGCAGAGAAAGTGGGAAAATATTAGCAAAAATGAATAGATTAAATAGGATTGATTTACTGGTTTTGATAACAGAAACACTTATTTGGACTTCAAATTAAAAATTTAATTTTTTATCATAACCTCTCTGGACATAGAAGCGAAGGGATGCATGGAACGCTGATTAGGCGCTGTTTAAGAGAGTTCAGAGCTTTAAGGTAGCTTTTCCTCTGATTTCGAATTACTGCTACAAAAACTGTACTAGCGCGATTTCTTCTGCTTCTTCTGACGATTTAACACTTTTTTACACATTATTACAAAATGACTTGATAATAAGAGAAGAAGAGAATCATTCTTCAAACTGAATTCCAACACATCACTTGCTTGCCCATCCCTACCATATGTTTTTTGACAACAACACTTTTGCGCTCTCGTGCTTGCTCTGAACAAAATTGAGAGCGGCTGTGAAATGTCATATTCTCTTGACAGCCCGTCGACTTCAAACGAACGATTCGAAATGACGGTTATTATGAATCTCCAGTAAATGAATGCAAAAAACCCTTTTTTTTCGAACGCAAAAAGTGACACCAGAGACCAGTACACGATTGTTTGTAACAGGATTTGTTTGTAATTTTGTTTTTATTTTCATTGAGATAGCATTTTTCTTTCACAACGGTAGGGGTAACTTAAATCGGTTTATAGCTCGACACACCGCATTGCGAGCTTACTTACGTTCAAATAGGAAATAGAAGTAAAATAATTACATGAAAAAAAGGTTAATCTCATTAGTACATTAGTTTGCTGTTTTACGCGTGGGTCAAAATGTAAATTTCCGCTCGTGGTTAGTGTGTGGCTGGGGCGGGATTTTGAAAACCGAACCCATTAAAAAAAAAACAAAAAGGTTTATATTAGCAGCAGTTAGTAGTGTGTAGTAGTTTCGTTATTATTTATACTATAAGAGTTTTGGGTTTTCTTAATTAGTTTAATGGGTTTTGTTTTTCAACGCCATTTTGGATCGCGTTGTTTGCTTTTAGTAAGATCACTCATTCGTACGCTAGCCTACTAGGAGGAGGAGAAGGAGGAGAAGGAGGGGAGAAACATACGCACACGCAGGGCAGGTCCCGTTGTGTGTCGCTGCTGGCCTTCGAAACGTGGCCCCCGTCAAACGTGTGTAGTAGCAGTGTGAACACATTCGCTGTCGACGGTGACTAAACACTGTGAACGAGAGTGTTTTTGTTTGTTTCTTCCTTTAGGCTACATGAACCGTCCTTTCGTCTACTCAACATGTCCGAATCTCTACCGTAAGATCATTATCCGCATCGGGAATTGAAACGGAAACGACTCCATTTTCTCCTACCGAGAGCCATTGCCAACGCTACCATAATAGTTACACTACCGGCACTAATTATATGTACAAACAAACGTCTCTCGCGACTTTTCTCCTCCTAACGGCCCAAGATACAAGCAGAATCCGAAAAAGGGGGAAACGGAAATCGTAGGTAAAGTTGCAGTAATGGCAACGGGTGTACTTAAAAATGGTGTCCTTAGTGTTTCACCACCATTTTCTTCTAGGAATTCATCCACCCTGCGGTCGGTTTGGTTTTAAAGGTAGATAGGAAAGAAAGTTGATACAGCCCGAGCGGTTTCGATTATTCTTCGTAGTACTTACTATCGCTATCGTTAAATTTGTTAGTTGTCCTCCACCACGTAGTGTTTCTGGCTTTGCAGCCTTTGACGAACAAGTCCACTTTACACGAGGATTACTTAGTTTCCGTTGCGGCTTTGCGGCTTATAATACTTTGCGGATACATATTATTATAAATTGCGCTCTGCACCTCCACAAATCGGGGAGGTTCGGGGCCTGTTGCGCTTCCCTTTCCTTCGCCCATTTCGCGCTCGGTTTCTATCATACTGTGGTGTCTTCTTTTGTATTTCTTCTGTTTTGTTGTTTGCGTTTTTTCTTATTTAATTCTTTTATCCTGATCCTGATTTTCCTTTTTTCTACCTCATTTATAGTGCGTCTTATACGAGTTTGTTAAATCAATTCACGGCTGTGTTTGAAACTTGTTTCATTCTTCCTTTCCGCGCTCTACATTGCTTACTTAATAATGCACACTGCTTCTCGTTAACAAACTGTACGTTTTGTGCTTTTCCGGCTTTTCCTCCTCCTATTCCCTCATTGTATTTTCTCTTCTATTTAGTTTTTTGCTCTATAATATAGATCTTTCTCCTTTTGTTTTTTTTTGCTAACTTTTACTGTTAACCTCCCATAAGTGGTACTACAGCTGCGAAAGTGAGGAAGGAAAGTGGGACGAAAAACTCACCAGATTTATGTATATATATGTTCACTAGCTTAGAAAGGGACCGAAAGTAGGTAGAACTGTTCCGGTTGTTCTTCTTCGTGTGTGTGTGTGTGTGTTATAAGTTGGCACTTGATAAAAGGGTTTCTTATTTCGTTTTAAGTTAACGGGACTAGTATCTTGGTTTGTAGTACTCGCTTGTAGCGTAAGACAATGCCGTCAGATGTTCATAGTGGAAAAGAGTGAAACAAAATGGAGATAGGGCTTGAACTAGATATATTCTGGATGTCTGGAAGTAGAAGATTAACTATCAATTAAAACGTCAGCTATCAGTTCTGGGTTTGTGGAGCTAGCTATAGAAGGGAAGTGTTACGCAGTTACGTAGAAAACAGCGGGGACTCCGTAACGAACAACTACAAACGATCGCACAAGGAACGCACTGGCCAAGATATGTGGGCAAAAGGTTAAGGTTAAGGTGCTTCTAGATGATACTACTGTGGACTAGCGTAAGGAGCCAGAACAAGTGGGGGAAAGTGCGAGGCCTCTTTCAACAGCACTAACTAGAGAGATTGTTTGAGATTGTTGTTGAGAGATTGAAAGCTTCCTTGGGTCTTAACGTCTATCACGTCGCCTTCGAACGATTAAGAGACGGCAAGAGAGTTTAGGCGTGGCGAGAGAAAATTCTAAGTGTCTACCAGCAGGAGCAGCAGCTTCCTGGTGAAAGCATGGCGGAGCTATAGTGGTGGTGCCGTCTGCCCCGATCAGAGTGTATAAAGAGGGCTGATTTTTTTTTGTTCTTTCTGTATTTAAGTAGGTTCAAAAATGGCTCTAAAAAGGTATTATCAAACTGTTGTTGGTTGAACCGCGTGTGTGTGTGGTCGATCTACCCGACACTACAGATCACCCCACTGAGATCACTACACAGTTTGGTTGGTCACAGGTTAACACGATAGGTTGCGCTTGTTTCTGTTTTCACTCTAGAAGGTAGTTTAGTGTAGTTTTTTTTTTCATGCAAGGTTCTCCTCTGTCCTCCTTTTTTTCCTAGTTGTACTCCTGCAGCTTCATGATGTGTGTGTGCTTAGCTTAGCTTCGAAGATTTCGTTCTGTTGGGTTTGTTTATATTAAATACTACCAAAGTCCGCTAATCCCACGAGAGCCGAGGGAATCGAGCAACGAATGAGATTTGCTATGCTTGTCGTGTATTCTTAATAGCAGCTTCATGATCGGTTAAAGCCTTCTGTTTTGTTGTTAGGAGCTGCATGCTATAAAGCATGCGCAATTCGCACTTGCAACCGTACACAGAGCGAGTAGTTTTGTGTTGAAAAGCTCGATTTTTTTAAAGTTTTGTTTAAATTTTAGATAAAGCAGGGCCACGTGATCGAGTACTGCACGAGTAGAATCGCTACAATGAAAACGAGTGTAACAACAAACAAGTGTAACTTCGAACCGAGTGCGTGTGCGTTTTTCCCTATCATTCTCACGCTCATTTTCGGTTGGTAAGACGGAAGGCAAGTTGCTCTAGAAAATGTTTAAATAGTAATTTGCCTAGCTGTGTGGAGTAGTAGTAGTAGTAGTATTATAAGTAGTAGTAGAGGTTTCGATACTTTTACATCTCCTTTCCCCGATGATAGCATTTAAGCTTTTGTGCATTTTACTTCAAAAGTAAAGTGACGTTAACTGTTGTTCTTCTGTGTTGCTCTGTTCTTCGGCTATGTTTTTCCCGCCTGCCTGCCCATTGATACACAACCATAATACTTTTCCCTCCGCCTCGGTTTTGTGACAATTTTGTTTAAGTTTCATTGGTAACGTAATAGGGTTTCTCCTTACTGCAATTGCCTTAGTATGTGTTAGGTGTTAATAATCCGGGCGATACGGGGTGATTTCTTTACTTCACTCAAATTATCACTAGCCTAATGCACACGCGCACGCACGTATAATTCGTATATGTTCAACAATATTAACAATAGTCTAAGTAGGTTTTTGCTTTGTTTTCGAGAACAAATCCATACTAGTACATACAACAAAGTACAAACAAGTTAACCCTGTCGCAGACAACCGGAGGCAGAAACTTCATATTCCAGGCAAACAGGTTACAAGGACAATTTGCAGCCAGTTTTGGAGGCTTCTATCTTTTGAATGCGTAATCCAATTGCGGTGCAATATTTTCATTAAAATTCAATTACATTTTTTGATTTCTTTTCAGTGGAGTAATTATGTCACCTCAAATCCAAGCCATAGTCATATTATGGCTCTTGAAAGTTTGCATGATTTTATACAGCAAAATGAGTAAAATAAATATTTGAGGTGCTTACAATATATGGACAACAAATTGTTGCTTCCAACAGTTAATAGGACTATAGGTCACAAGTATAACATTATTTCAGAATTTTGTTTTACACTAAGTAAAAATATATTTTAGTTTGAATTAAAAACCGTAACAATTTTGTTAGACAATCCTTTGACAAAATTGGAAAAGTACTTTAATAATTATTTTTTACCTTTTTCAATTTATGGGAACGAAAACTGACATCTTAGAACATTCATAAAATGAAAAGGCTTGGGGTTGAGGCAACGTATTTACCTTAATTGAACAAAAGCAATATTTGTTTAATTTTCAAGAGAATCTCTTCTTCTTCGTTGGCACTGCAAACTCGAGAGGTCTCGGCCAACCAATTTCTGGCTTTCTGAGACTTGATTTTACCCACAGCAAAGTAGTCAACCCTGTGTTCCTGGAGGCGGTCGGGATAGGATTTGAACACCGGTCCTGCTGTGTGAAGACCGGCACCGTTATTGCCTTAGCCATCGGACTCGGATTGTCAGGAAAAATATTACGCCAAAATTGAATTACGCTTTCAAAAGATATAAACCTCGTCAAAGCAGACAGACGTAATTTACTCAAATGAAGTAAATAGAGCCGAAAATATAGGTTTAGGTACTCTGGTAGCCGGTTGCCCTGACTAGGGTTAAAGCGGATTTAGTGCCTTTAGTGCACACACCACTGAACATACGCGTCGTACGTGTTTGTTTTCTGTTTAGCTTAAAGAAAAGGCACCGATAATGCTGAATATTTATTAATATAGCTCGATTATCCTTCCTTGTAACGCGAATTCAAAAATAAAAAAATAAAAACTAAAGTAAAAAAAACTAATAAAAATAAAATTAAACGTCGATTTATTTAAAAACCCCAATATATATTAAGAAACTAACAAAAAAAAAACATACATAGAAGCGTTTACACAGGTTTTTTCTTCAATCGTTGTTTTAAACACACTATGAACACGCTTGTCCGTACCTTTTTGTTGTTGTTAAAGTTTTAAGGGTGAAATCAAGCCCTCAGATCTCTAGCCAAGAGTTGGCTTTTCATTTCTAAAAAAAAAAAAAAATCAAAACCGGAATCAAACTGTGTGCGTTTCGGTGTGTACTTAAAGCAAAGCTTAACTTTCAATACAAACAAATGACATTCTGCTCTGGGTGTGAGATTCATTAACTGAGGCAGTACAACACTTTAGACAATTGGTTCGTAAGCAAACAAAAAAAAAACTCAAATACCGACACACTCACACACATATATGTAGTAAAACTAACAAACATTCCATTTCCGCGTACGGGTAGGGAAAATGCACAATAAACGCTACCGAGATGCAGGGAAACCGTGGTTGTGGTGCCGCCGCTATTGCATTTTCTTCGGGGGGAGGTGGTCGCGTTCATGAGGTAATTAGTTGAAATGGTTTTAATTTAAACACTGAGCATAATGCAACATTTTCAAAACAACAGATATGACAAGAAAAAAAAAGTAATAAAAAACGGCTAAACACAATGGACGCTTCCAATCGGAACCTTTTTTCCGGGCCCACCCATCGTACCGCTTATGGTTGTGCGTGCGGCGATAAGTACTGCCAGGCGACCCCCCCCCCCCCCCCCCCCACCCAAAGGGAAGATTGATTGTGAGGCATTAAGTAGTGTGTGGTAGAAGTTACGCTGCCTGGAGACACGCTTCCAAACCCGATTCTAAACTGTACACTTCCCACGGCTAAGGGTGGCCGCTTTGTGCGCCATTTCGAATAGGCTCTACAGGGGCAATCGCTTCCTCCCGGCGGGCGGGAGTGTCGCTTGCGTTACGTTCGATGTGTGACTTTTAAAATTGATTGTTGCTTGTGCGAGCTCACGCGTCGTGCTCCTTTCGCTCTGCTTTCAGCTTTGCTCTAACACACCACCATCCATCCAAGCAAAGCTCCCTTTTCGCCGATAATACAACACCACTCACATACGCATCCTTCACGGTGGTCTTTCGCGGCCCTAGTGTTTACTCTTGACTGCACCCGAATCGACCAACGGTTCGAGCGTTGCCGCCTTCAGCTGCTGCTTTTTCGCGAACGCCAGTTCGCTCGCGCTAAACGTCTTGGTCTTTGGCGGTGGGGCCGGCAGATGCATGTACAGTGGATCGCGCAGCCGCCGCAGATCGTGCTCGATCTCCGCTATCTGTCGCTTGATGTCGTTGTACTCCGCCAAATTAACGCCCGCCTTCTTGGCCGCCTTGTGCAGCGTGATGAGATGCTGGCGATCTTTCACGTCCGGTAGCAGATATTCCTAAAAGCAGGCAGCGGAAAACAGCGATGATAAATGTGATGCTAATTTATTGAGCGAACCCGCTCTACCGTACCTGCTTCGTAAGGACAAAGTAAGCGTACGCCGCCATTGCCGTACCGTACGTGACGAAGTACGTCACCGGCTCCATTATGTCCCAGGAGTACTCCCACCAGGTTAGCCGGGCGAGCACACCGAACTGTACCGACATCAGGCCCAATCCGACCCAGGTCAGGGCATTCGTTTTCCGGGCCGCCTTCTGGTCTAGTTCGCTTTTTTTCTGCAGCAAAGAAGGAAGGTAGGAAGGTAGGAAGTAGAGCGTGCTATAAATTAGCGCTGGCTAGGCTTTTCCACGAATTTTTCCTCCGCAAACTTACCGCTTCCAGTGGGCCCAGCTTTTCGTTCAGCTGCTCCAGCTTGCCGTTAAGTTCTCGCTCCTTCTGAATCTGATGTTCGCCCACGTGCAGTGCCTCGTACAGCTGTGTGAGTGAAGTAAAGCGTTCGAATTAGCTTGGTTTTCCTCTTCTCTGCTGCCGTTGTTTAAAATAATAAAGGTATTGGAAATCCTATCCCGGTAGTCGATGCTCCCACCAGGGACCAGTTTAATTTGTTCGATGGAAACGATTAATTAGCAGAAACGATTAAAATCGGTACGGGTGGAAGAGTTTTGGGATCGTTGCGCTATAGGTGGTTGGGTATTGGGCCTTTCGATTGGTATTTTCCCCGAACCGTTTTGTCCCTGTTTGGGTTGGATTTTTGGTGTTTACACAGCTTAGCTGTCAGAATTAAATTCGAACCTTTGAAGGAACACATTTGATCCTGCTTTGTGCAATAATAATACAGGGGATTTCAAATGGTAGGAAAGAACTGACGACTCTGATGGAAACGGCGGTAGTTCTTGTATAATCTCGGTATCTTCTTTGAGGTTGTTCAAAAATTTCTTAAAAGCCTTAAACTAACCTAACATAGCTTAGCGGCGAAGGAAGATAGGACTAACCAAATGATGGCAAGCCTAAGGTGCTTAGTAAACGAAGACCCTTACGAGACGCGTACGAAGACGCTTACAAAACGGCGGGACTGGGACACCTCAAACTCGCAAATGGAGTAGTTTTCGCAAAAGATTTTACACATTTATTTTAAGGGAACTGGCGGCCAACACTGTTCTATAAGGTGTAATCTGAATTACATCCTGGGACCTTAAACTCTTAGACTGTGCAAAAAAGCATACAGAGCTAAGGAAAGCCATAAACAGGCACTGAGCTGTTTCTATTCATTTATCCCAGATTTCGTGTAAAGGGCAACAAACAATGCTAGAGTATTTTATTCCTATTGGTTGAAAGCGATTTTTTTTTGTTTTTTAAAGTGGTGGAATCGCAAGGCTTATAGGACATTCTAAGATAGATATTCTAAGAATATTTATCGGTTTAAAGCTAAGAAAGCCGTTTCAGCCGGTTTCAGAATTCAGAAAGCCGTAGCATACTATTGTCAATTTTTGAGTTGAATAATATAGGGCAGGTGGATCTCGAAAAGGACACAGCTTTATGAATTTCTTAACGCACGAGAAGAAAAGAAAGAAGGATGTGAGCGTTAGATCAACGTTCTTCCAATAAATCTAGTCCAAGCCACTAGCAAATGAATTCATATTCAGCAACCCACAAGCCGGGTGAACGATAGCTACAAAACATTTGAATAACTTTTATCTACATCGTGCATTTCTTAAACTAATATATATGTATGTTCCACCAACGCTGATCATAATCATAATGCGCCACATATTTCATCTATATTAAATTTAAAATACAATATTCATCTAGATGATCCTCACAGGTTCCATGTACATAGAAACTAGATTTGAGCGTCTAGCCTACAGGAAAGTCCTCCAAAATTTTCAATAAGAGTCTAGGTTTGGTTAAACTGAGTCACAACGTCTAAGAAGTCCCAGAAGTCGCAAGAATCCGTCTAAGGTAGCTCAAAGTCCTTCAGGCGTTTCCTATCACGGATTGATCTGGTAATCGAAGCCTGTTGAATTGCTGACTATGACGCAGTTAAAAAGCGTGAGCTCTTGAACGAATAGTCAGATGACTGGAGATTGAGAACGGAAAATGATCCAGACAAATAAAAGGAACACATTCATCAATCGAACCAATGGTTATTGACCATTACCCTGAGTTGATGGCTTTCCCTGATCAACTTCAAAAATTCTGCCTATATAGGGACCAAGGCTGATTAATATCACGAATATATTTGGAATACACACGAAAGCCAAGTAAAAAAGGTCCTATTTTCTAAAATTCACTACCAAAAATAATTCTAGAGCTCCTATGAAACACACATCACTTCGAAAAGCAATTCAAAAACTGGTCTAGCACTTAAAGCTCCTTCACTTACTGTTTAACACCTTTTCCATTTCCTGACCATTACTTGAAGTGCTTCACTTCCACCCTAGTAAGATATTCGCACTTGAGCACCCATTGCCATTCACTCACTGCTAAACAAATCCGCATTTGCATTGCTCTCGTACTGCAAGAGCAAGAAGACAGAAAACGGATCCACATTGCTCTAGCGAACAGGGCTCGAAGAAACGGAGCGTTCAGTATTTAAGGAATTACAAATGGAGCAAAGCAACAGCGAAACCACCGTCCATTACCGTGGTTGTTTTGTTTTCCTTTTTCCCACTGTTTACCGCGATGGTTTGCATTTATGAAATGAATTTTCCATTCATTTGTGTTAGCTATGGGACAGGGAAAAAGGCCCTTCCCATGCCGAGGTGCTTACCTGTGCCACGAGTGCCTGTACGTCGCCTAGTCTAGTGATTTCTTCTGAGGTAATTTTTTCACGTTTCGGTGGCTTAACGTAGTATTGTCTGTCGTTCAGATGCAGCCTGAAAAGAGTGAAACGAGACGAGGAAAAACATTAACAAAAGGCGGTGTAAGGTGAAGGTCAATGGGTAACGGGATTTTGCGTTTAATATGCTTTAAATTGTTTGATTTGATAGGTCATTTTCATTGCACACACTATTTGTCACTTTTCCTAGCTAATCGGATTAAATTGTTCATCCACCCATTATCCACCCAGTATCGTTTGCGATCAATCAGCAATGCAAAAAAAAGCTGGGAAAACACATGGGTGGGAAAATATAAAGTTTTTTTTCCTATTTCGCTCACCCATCCAGATAGCGCAATGAAACGCATTAATCCTTGTACAACAAAATGCTATCAAAACGTGAGCAGAATCGAAACGGAAGACACACCAACACCACCTGCGAATTCATTTTTAAATACTTCCTTCGTGAAGTACCGGGCGCCTCCATTGAAAAGCGCAAACGCGCGTTTTTCGCACGTCAGGTTGCCAAAAATATATAGCATAAAGCAGTGGAAAAAAAACACACACACAAACACACACTAATCGGCCCTTTACGTGCCACCGTTTTTCACATCAATTTCCTATCTAGTTTCGATGCGAACAGCAGGAGCGACGCAGCTGTTTCGTGGGGTTAACGGAAACTTTTCATTTTCCTTCCGACCGCACACAACAACATCGAAACACAAACCATCAAAAAAGCGGGGAGCGGGGCGGAAGGAAATCCGTTCATTCACCTATTCCAACGTGAGCTCTGCACTGGAGTCACACAGCAGGAATTCTAATAGAATGTGCTTTTCCTTTGCCCTATTTTCACTCAACAACAGGATGTGTTTTCGGAGGGCGAGAGGGTTTTGCCAAAGAAGATGTTAGATCAAACGGAAGCGTACGTCGATTGGAATTTCCACAGGTAAATTGGTCGGGTCGCTGAAGAATGGAGGACGGAGTTTGGGTTGGGGAATTTATGGGCGAGCGATATTGTCTTTAAAGCGGCGTAAGAGTGCTTAAGACTCACAGTGAAGATGTATACCACTAGAAATGTTTTATGCAAATGCAACAAAGAGCTTTTGTCTTGTGTCCTACATAAATTTAAGTTCTAAATTTAAAGATTTTTAATACCAATTTATCATTCAAAATGGGGTTGAAAAAGCGTGTGCTTCCAGTGTGCGCAGTTACACATACAGAGACAAAAGCGAGAAGACATCCCAACCGCATGCTCATTCATCTAAAAGCTTCCCAATTTTGCTTCAAGACGCTTGCGGTTGGCTTATAAACGACCAAGCATAAAAGCATTCCCCCTTCGATATCGAAAATTTGCATTCTGCTGCTCGATCTTGGTGAGTAATTACTACCGTACGATAGATATGTGGCTGTGGAAGCTGCAATGACTTCGGAAAGCAACGTCGGATACCTATCGAAACGACGAATGGAAAGATTTATGGCGCAATTTTAGGACCAAACCAGATGGATAGTCTCGCCTTCAGTACGTGGTGCAAATTTAGTTTTCTCAGGGCAGGGAATACCCTCTTTTTTTGTTGCTGCCCTTTGGATTACTTCCCTGGTTGCTCCGGAGGACCTAAAGTGGGAAATAAAAACAAAATTGTACCGGGCATCCCCATTTTCACAGTTGTGTAGTCGTACGTAGCAGAAGAAGCCTGCCAGTACGGATCGTATTCTCGCGCGAGATGTAATCGATCAAGTGGATTGGAATTAATGACACGGAAAGTGTGAAAGTGAACGCGGGTAAAGAATATGGGTGAAGTGAAGTGATTAGCCCCCCGTGCGGTTGACAGCTAATTAATGTAATGCTTTGCTCGAGTGGATTTGATTGAATCTTCTGGCTGGCGAGGGAGAGATTTGGTCAACGCGATCCAGACACTTGTCGCCGGGAGAATATGATGGATGACACCGATAGGGATGTGATAGATACAGCCACTTTCGATAAAAGCTTTAGAGCGTTTGGATAATGTAGTGAGTTTTGGTGTACACAAGTGAGTGAGGTTACTCACTATTAACAAATTGTTATTGACTGTTTAAAAATATCGCTGCTAACAGACATTACGCTTTGATAGCAATTCAAAACCGTCCAGGATTCACTTGATTGCGTTTATCTGCGTTTTTGATGGGCCAATAAGTCCATCTCTCCATGACTCTGGCCCACCGAATAGAGTTATGATTGGTTATAACTTTAAGAGCATCGATACTTTGCCACTTGTTGACATAGATCTCCGACTAAAAATGACTAGCTACATCAGCGCTCTAGCAGGATAAAACCACAAATTATGGTCAGTTGTCATCACCTCAGCGCAGTGGTGGGTCAAGATATTTGGAGGACCACGAACGGAATAGCAGTTGACACCCCGCTAATTGTGATATTAGTGGGAAACAACAGGTTTGTTTAGGGTCGACGAGGCCCCGAGGTAAACGACGAGGCCCCGAGCAGACGCTCCTTCCGCTCCTAGGTTGATCCACCACTGCCTCAGTGGTTGGCAGCCATTTGCCAGGAAAACAGCAAAACTCATCCAAGGTAAATACCTTGCGCATTTTGGTATATTGACTTTCTAACGATGGAAAGCAACTAAGTAGCAGTCGTGTGAATTGGCCATTTCACAAATTCAACAATTTCACCTAACATGTTTGACGGTGACGGATTGAATGGAGGACGGAGTAGCCAGACGCATCGGATCTCACCGGCTGCCAGGAATAAGGGGCCTCGTATTTGGGGCTTCCTTTTGCAAGTTTCTTACTAGGGACTACACATAAGCGGCCTAATTTCATGGTTTTAGGGGGGGTCCCTGATTAGGGGCCTAGTCTTAAGAGCCTCGCGGGACTCCTTGCAAATAAGGCGTTTTGTGTAAGGGGCCTCGTAGAAGGAGCCTGATTCAAGGGATCTCTTATCAGAAGCCTAGTACATAAAGCTACGAAGTGTGTGCTATATCGCAGATGCAAGAACCAACCTGATACCTCATGTGAACCATGTGTAGCAGGAGCCTTTAGATTCATTCTGCTTAGGGCTTCCAAAGGGCTTGATGCTCCGCTGACATACAAGTAACTATTCTTAACTTAATTTATTTATTTATTTATTTATTTGCGCGTTTTATAAACGCGTATATTTTATAAACGCGTGAAGGTAGTTAAGCTTGAGCTTCTGGATCAAATGAAGCTTATATCGATGCACACCGTAACCTTCTTGTCTCATAATGTAACAAGGTCAAGTATGCGAGATGCAAAGTTGGGGCGGTCTGATGGCGCCAGTCTTGACAGGACTGGATTTTAAATCCCATCCAGACCGTCTCCCCGTACGCAGAGCTGACCTTGCTACGGGTAAAATCAAATCACAGAAAGCCAGAAATGGCAGACCGAGACCTTCGAGGTTGTTGTGCCAACGAAGATGAAGTTCTTGTACTCAGCTCGAAACCAGCTGTCAAGGCCATCTCTACCACACTTACGCGTACATAGGCGACATTCTTGGCGGATCGTGTCTTTCTGTGACTTGGGTTTCCCCGTAGTTGGTTAGTCCGGCCTGCATATGGGGAGGTGATCTGACCGAGATTCGAACTCCGGTCCTGGCGTGTAAAGACAGGCGCCGCAATTACAAACAGTTTTATAAATATTTAAGGGTGTTGTTGAATGCTATAACTATCTTTAGCAATTTGTCAACATTCCTTTGAGGGTCGGAAAGAAAGGATTCCTCTCGTGAGTCGTATGTTTAACCCTGTAAATATCAAAATAGAGTACAAGCTTTTTTCATCTAATACACTAAACAAGCCATTTAACATGATTAATTAGCTCGATCGAAAGAACACATTGCCATTGTGATGTTATTGACAGCAGGGACCAGTGCATGTGGCCGATCGGCACACACATTGCTAAAATACCAATCATTGGGATTATTAATTACATCCTGCGTTACGCAGCTGTCCACACACACACACACACACACGCTGAAGGACGTGGGAAAAGCAATAAATTATAACAATCAAGCCCACAGGCCACCACAGACCGCGTGCTTCCGTGGAATGTTTGGTGTACTGGACGATACCCTGGCTGTGGGAAAACCTCTCACCATCTATGGTGAGTGTTCACAAAGGACTCCAAAAACAAACTTCTCCCCATGGGGAGAAAACTAATTTCGTCACTACGGATCGAAACGTTCCACGATAAGAAGGAAAGCGGCGGTGTTTTTTTTTATTGTGAAGGTAGTACAGTACAATCGAACATTCATGGGGAGGAAAATCTAAAGTAGAAACCATGAAAATTTTCCCCGATAATCCGGTAGCGAGAGTGCTTATGGACGATGATTTGTGCCAAGTGGAGGATAAAAAAAATATTCTCGTGAGTGAAATAGACCCCCATTTCCCAACCCGCTCCCACTCACCTTTCCGTGGGTCTTTTCCGGCGCGTTGGGGCTTGATTTTCATCTCAAAGCTCACAAACCGGACTGATTTTGCCAACCAGACCCGGAATGAAATTAATCCACCCTGTGCAGAAAGGGGAGATTCCTCCCATTGGTGGATGAGGGGGGGGGGTGTGATTGGGATGAAAGCCACCGCTTCCCTTGAGAATGTGCGGCACCGGCTGAAACCAACTAACCATCGGGTCCAATCAAAAAACCAATCTAATTTTGACTTTCCCTTCCAGCCGATTGCACCATGGCGCCGGTCAGGTGTTATGATGGGGGCGGATTATTTAGATGAGTTGGGTGGGGGGGGGGGGGAGGGCTGGCGAGAACCGCGCGGGTGCGACGGTTTAGTTATCCGATTCCGGACATGCCGATGGATCGATGGATTTTCTTTTGCACGGTGTTGGGGCATCTAAGCTTTCCCGAAAGAGAGAGACAGATAGCGAGAGAGAGAGAGAGAGAGAGAGAGAGAGAGAACAAGAGCCTGGAGATCCCCAGACTCGAGTGAGCAAAATGAGCAGACAATTTTCTCACCGCATGGTTGGCCAAAGCTAACGTGTTTGGGTTGGATTGTGGGTGGCACGGAACAACCACCAACAGCAACGAAAAAAAAAATCATCGAAGGATGGAATTTTCGGAAACCGGCGGTTTATCTGGCTCATCAAACGAAGTTTGTCGAAGCAACGGTTCATTTGGTCGTGGCCATGGTCATGGTTGGTAATATTAAATTTAGCATATGGATAAGAAATGGCATCTAATGCTTGAGGATGCAGTATGGCAACGATTGAACTGCTGAAATGTTCCCCCACAGTGCACAAGGGTTGAGCTTATCCTTATGATGCTATCTGTGTCCTTATGTTGTTGACAGCTGGTTTTTAGATGTCTGGCAAGCTTTCCAATGAAATCGACCACCCGTTTTTTTCCTGCTGAAGTTCCCTTAATGTTTACTCGTAGCCGGATAGTCAGACTGATTTAGGCCTGATTTATTGGAGGAGGAGTAGAGCAAGAGAAGTGCAGTAAACGACAGTCAGATGGCCAATATGAAGGTTAAAAAGCTTAACGAAAGACGAAACGAAAGAAATAGTGCTCTCGTCGTCGGATAGATCTGCGAAAAGGTTTAAGAAATAAAGCCATATTCCATTGCTCATTACGAGATTTCTCCTATTCGTGAGTGATTTTAAAGCTAGTTTAGACCACATCTACTACATCTAGTAAACGCCCTACTGCTGGTTCCCCTATTATTTATAATTTACTAATATAAACATTTGTTTGCCGCCATGGCTGAACAAACACATGAAGCTAAACGGCGTAAAGGTGGTGTGGCAGATTGTGAAGCACTGGTATGTGAGGTTCGGGGATGTAAGGAGAGATGATCGGAAAGCGGATGTGGATGTAGACATATAGACGTATAAAGAAGGGGTCATTATGGCCGAAGCACGTACGCCGGGACACGATAGCTTGCCGAGCACGGGGTCGGAGTGATCGGGTGGGGTCGTATAGGTCTATCCGGTACAGGAGATCAGGATCGTTGGTAACGCGGAGTAGCAGGCCAGCGATGAACACGGCACTAGCCACAGACCGCCGCTTCTCTAAAGATGCCAACCTCAGGAGTTGACATCGGGGGTTGACATAAGGAGGAAGCGCCTGATTGGAGGAGCCGAGGAACCTACGGATAACTAGTCTGGTGAAATAGCGCTGCATTTGTTCCAAGCTGAAGCTGTGGGAGACAAGAGGATGCTCCCGTATTTAAGGATGGACCTATCCAAACTTCAGACATAAGGGGTCAGTGATATCGACGGACAATTTGCGAATAAGCCCCGGGGTTTTATACCCTATTTTATATTATTTCCTTTTTTAAACTCGCCATGCTCCAATGGGCTAGATATGTTATGACGACCCAGTTCGTAACGCCCTTTTAGACCGACCACATGGACAGAGGAGGCGTGTTAGGCCCAAACAGAGATAGAGTAGTAAGTAACTTTCTAAGTAAATTAATGAGTACAATATCGTTTATACTGTAATATTGCTGAAAGATGCAACTTGCGCAGCGACTGTTGTTTAAAGTTACACAATTGCATTTTCAAGCATAATTTCTGATCTATCTATTTATCTATCTACCGATCTATTCCACACTCATGCGGTGGTATACATATTGCGAGTTCCTTATTGCGGACAAATCCTTCGTCACAAAAGCACCCCACGGGACACGTTGAAAGACAGGGCGTTCTTGCAGAATCTCCACATTTTAATTCACAGTTCCCGCATTCACTATAATGCTCGTTGCGTGGACAGACTGGTTGGTAGGCATTATGAAAGATAATTCAATTGGAAGTTGGAGTTGGTGTGTCTACTATAAGTACAATTCAAAGTCTTACTTACTAAGCTGAGTAAGAGCTGTAAGCGGCGTCAAAGCAACAAGCAAAAGAACCAGCATCGACCTCATTTCGGAGCATGTGTACGTTGTAGCTAAATCCTCAATAACAACTAAACATGCGGTCGACTACA
Source organism: Anopheles stephensi (assembly GCF_013141755.1). Classification (NCBI taxonomy): domain Eukaryota; kingdom Metazoa; phylum Arthropoda; class Insecta; order Diptera; family Culicidae; genus Anopheles; species Anopheles stephensi. The sequence continues at coordinate 31,637,697 of NC_050203.1, read as the reverse complement.
ACACGGACCATTTTATATGCAAACGAATTAACGTGGCGTGCCGAACGCATTCGTTAACTCTTTCGTTTCGTTCTTTAATTTTTTAAACATTTTCTTCTCTGGTCAAAAGATTAACCTATCGATTCGTTTCTTGTACAAGCATCTAAGGGGCATATGTAATCTCATTCCTCACTCGACCGTTTGCATGCATTGAGCAATAAAATGATTCATTTAGAAATTAAACACCAGTCAGTTTCTAAAGTTAAAGTTACAATCTCGAGAGGTCTCGGCCTGCCAGTTCTGGCTTTCTGTGACTTAATTATATCCGCAGCAAAGTAGTTAGCTCTGCGTACGGGGAGACGATCTGGATGGGATTTGAGCTCCGGTCCTGCCGTTATCGCCTCGGCCACCCGACCGCCCTGCTTTCGTTAGAAACGACCACTTGCTGCAAAGTGAATGAGGCATTGTAATATTTTTGCTCTTGTCACTTCTGATCATATGGGCACTTCTGATTCCCACTGGGTTATATTCCAGTGTTCCTGTGAGGCTTCTTTTGTGATAAAGCTACAAATTACATCGTAAAGGACTTTTGCTATTCTTGTGCTGTTTGCACATCACACCATTGTATTATATTACCTGCAAGTGTTCCAGTGAAGGCACATCTGCTTGCACCAGCAGGATGTAGATGGAAACTGTTCAATATTATTTCTGAGAAGCAAGATGTATGTGTGCCGAAGTATTAAACGTATATTTGCACGGTAGCATCGTACATTCAATACATCGTCCATCAAAAGACCTAGTTGACAATACGGCTTCAAGTCGTCATACTGGAATTATAAATAATAAAGGACCTTGTTATCTAAAGCGCCTTGTCGTTAAATACTCATCCACCCATAGAGATCGTAGTCGTGGGACTACGACGCCGGCCTTGAAACAGCAGGACCGGAGTTCAAATCCCATCCAGACCGCTTCTCCGTACACAGGGTTGACTACCTTGTTACGGGTAAAATCAAATCACAGAAAACCATAGGCATGACCTGAAGAGGTCGTTAGGTCAACAAAGAAGAAGAAGAAACATCTTGGTCGTAGGGGCTAACAAACATTGTCGTCAGAAGATTCTGATCATCCGAAGACTCTGTAATATAATGGGATCTTGGGCTCAATAGACTTTAGGAATTAATCACAGTGTTTTTAGCACCACAGACCTTCTCATCTCTGGATTTGCCATTCTTTAGCTGGATGGATGATTGTGGCTTAAGAGAAACAGAACTATCTTCTATCAAAGGATTATTGCAACGTACAGTTAGGATCGTTCGAATCAGATTACCTCGAAATAATACAAATAATTCGTTGAGCATGGCTTCCATTCGACGAATTTAAATTCGCTCCAGAACGATTAGTGTGTCAGCTGTTCTTTTGCAGCAATTTACTAATAAGCAAATTATTCTTTAATCATTCATCGCTCAGTAAGTGTTTCGCTTAGCGCCCAAGAATGGAAATACTATTGGGTAATCAGAATAGGAAACTGTAAGGCCTTTTTGCATCTCATGCTAAGCCTTTCTTGCTCATACACTCAAGTGAAATTGTTTGGGAAGATGGCCTATATGATCCTATTCCTAATATTATACTGCAGATTTGTACTAGAGTTGTGCCCGAGTATTCACTCTAAAGGTTGAACGGGGAGACGAATTTCATAAATAGTTGCTTTAGTTATCACTTTCGATGATGATCTAAAGAAGTATTTATCATCTGTGTTCTGCGGAGGACAAGACTCGGTTAAGATTTGAATCCAGATCAGGCACGTTATTGCTTCGTACATCACTTATTATAAAAATCTTCTTCAGCATATATATATTCACAAACCCAAAACTATTTGTTACACGCCTCATACGATTTAATTAGATCCATTGAATCGTGTTTTCCGAAAAGTTGTACTATCGCTTTTAAACCAATAAACTGACTCCTTAAACGAACTCGCCCATTCCAAACGCAGTCAACACTTTTGGTGCTCAACAGCCTTTCTCGAAATAATTGCATCTTCCTTGGAATAAATCTGCTTAATGAAAAGATCTTTCCGGCAGGCAGCAATTCGATGGCGTTGAAAGTTATCGTCAACTCTCTTAAGGCAAGATGGCACTTTCCTGAACTTCCTTCGACGGCGGAAGTAAGCACAACGAAGAAGGAGAAATAGTTTGTGATCGGTTGTAGAGCGGGCTGTTGAATATAGATGATGCGACGGTTCTACCGTAAAATGAGCTCCCGTTTCTCTATTTGCACTTTCACCGAACAAATCGAACTTGATGTAAAAAGAGCATGTAACAAGAAACTGTGACGGAAGGAAGCATCGATGGGGAACGATGGGAGTGCTACCTCCGCGTACATTGAGCACCCGATTCTCAAGCCGTTTCTAAGGAGCAATTTAGCATTCAGTTTGAAGCAAAACGGTGAAGACAAGGGTACATTGTTACGGTTCGAACCATGTAAGATGGAAACCGGGCCGATAAGGACCGCCTTCATGTCGGAAAACGGAAATTTAATCAACAAAGTGCATCTTCTGCCTATAATCGACTAGAAAGATATTGTATTGTCCAGCCGGCCGCTGGCCGGTTCACTTCACTTGTCGCAACCGATAATGGTGCGCGGTCACGAAATAAGTCGACTTCCGTACCCTTTTTACTTTGAAGTACGTGGCGCGCGCGCGCCTGAACGGACATCTGGTGTAAGTCTAACGCTACTCACCAAAACTCGTCGTCCATCAGGTTCTCGATGGAGCACGCGGCCGCTATCCGGACTCCTTCACGGTTGAGAATGGCTGCCCGGTCGATGCCACGGTCCTCCACCTTCAGCATGTCGAGAAAGTCGCCCACACAGTGCGTTACCGGTCGCAGCGTAAACTGGCAGCGTTCGTTCCGCGAGGGCAGTGGCACGGTGACGTGGGGCAATCCGCGATAGTACCGGACGCTTACTTCTGGAAAGAAAGGCAAAAGAAAAAAAAACACGCCGCCGTTAAGAGAAAGGAATTTCAATCAATCGAACACGCAACGGAGACTGCTGCCGAGTGCGCGAATTTCAAAGGAAATGCCTCGAAGTCTGGAAAAGCTGAGCTTGGTGTAACCGTTTACTTTTATGACATTTTTACAAAAGCTTATCAGATTTTGGAGCCATTTCTGGGAGGTATCTGGGGGCTACGTAGGGATAGGTTATGGAATTATGAACGAGTTAGAGAAATTAGAATTCCAAAAATAGGAAGGGTGGAATAAAAAAAAACTGCTTTTCTCTCGGTTGTACGGCAAGCTTTTGGTTTCTTTGAAGTGGGCACAAGTAATTGAAAATGTCATATACAGGAAACGCTCAATGTGCGAGAGTGAGAAAGGAACCGTGGAAGGGAGAATAATCCGAGAAAAAAGACTCTTAAAAGGGAATAAAATCATACAAAATGGTAAAAAATAAGCAAACTTAAAGCAACATAATTGTAAGTCCTTAACAGCCTAAAGAACTGTTCACATTGAGCTATTGCTAGAAAAATAAAAGGAAAAATAGTAAAGCAATATGTATTGTCAAAAACTAAACAATAATTACCAAAAAATGACAATACTGCGCAAGCCGTCATACCGAAATTATAAATAAATAATTACCAAACTATCAAGCCAAAACAGAAAGCAGAATGAGAAATCAACTAATAAACATTATAATAAAAAGGAGTTTAAAGCTCCAAGAAAGACTTTAAAAAGAAGTGTTAACAAAACATTTTTAATAAAAACAATAAAAGTCCCCGTCCTCCTCTAACGATTCCTGCACGCCACACAACTTTTAGCTCTAACGACCCGCTACTGGCTTGTTTCCGACACTTCAATGCTCTTTTTGACCATTTCGACTTCCTTTATTGCTCCTTAACTATTTTTTTTATTTTACTCTGTGCTCTTTTCTTTTCTGTCTCTTTCTCCTCTTTCTGTTTCTTGTTGGCCGTGGCTCTTTGTTATGTTCTCAAGTTCCTGCAGTCTATCATAGTTTTTACGATTTTTAATTTAAATTATAAATAACGTCCTTTCAGCGCTCGGGTAAGTGCGTGCAATATCAACGGCTACTATGACAATATCATCTGATATTTGATCTGGTATTTGATTTCCCTGTCGTCTGAGGTCGTTGCCATATCAACTAGCTTCATTTGCCATTCCATCTAAGAAGCCTACCATAAAACTGGATGCAATTGCCTTATCAACTGAAAAACCCTGTAATTAAGAAGTAATAAAAAAGAAAATGTTTTTTTTTATTCATGAAGAATGGCCTGGCCGTAAAGCATTTTGCTATTTTGAAATTTAAAATTATTAACGCAAAAAATATTCGAAACGACGAAGAAACGCCGAAATTAACAGAAATTCCTCTGAACAAGTTTAATGAAATAACAATCCTGATTGCAAAATTCCCTTAATAGTTTGATGGGTTCCATTATATGATCGTAACTGTCCACAGTCGCCTTGCAATATTTCACTTTATATTCGCAAAGTTCCCCTGTGAGTGATTCAAAAGTTCCATTATATGGATAGAAACCCTGTAATCTACAGTTGAATTAATATTCAGCATGCATTGCAATTCTTCCCTTAGTTCAGACAAGATTCCTTTGTTCGATTGTACAGTCCACTACTAGTTTAAAATATTCTACTCTCTCTCTCTCTCTCTCTCTCTCTTTTTCTCTCTCTCTCTTTTTCTCTCTCTCTCTCTCTCTCTCTTTCTTTCTTTTCTTGGCTTAACGACCTCTAAAGTCATGCCTGGCTTACTAGGCTTAAGGATACCACGTACTTCGAAAGTCAGTGCTCACTACGGACGATCCGCATAGGATTTGAACCCTGGTCCTGTCGTATAAAGTCCGGCCGTCTCGTCCGTTGTCTTCTCTACTACCGGGCGTCCCATATTCCAAATAATCTCCTTCAAAAAATAATTTTATGGACCAATACCCTACCTTGTAAAAACTGGAGAACCTGTTAAAATTTTTAAAGAAGAATCGCAATTTAACAAAAATATGTAAAAAAAATCAATGCTTTAAAATAAATAAACCATAAACCATAAAATGTTAAATAATAATAAGGAACAGATATTCTTGAAGCTGTCAAACACTAACAACAACTCTTCTTGGCTTCTTAAAGAGCTTTCAAGCCATTCAAACACAAACACCCTCAAAATGGTTCATTTTCACCTTTTCTGCCCACTCGCTGGAAAAATTAATAGAAAAGAAAGAACATTTTCACAGCCATGCTTTTCCATCCTTCCACTCGTACCGTTGCGTGTGTGTCGGTCGGAAAACATTCCACCCTTTACGGGGGCAAAAAAGAATCCTTCAGTTGTGGGTGTGTACATTGCACGATTTTTCCCTTCTTTTCAATCGTATTTGTTAAAATCTCATTTTTTACAGTTGCTTGCTTGCTGTCATTCTCTCGGTTTGGTTTTGTGAAAAAAAGGAAAGGAAACAAAAAAGTGGAAAAATTGCAAGTTTTATCCACCTGAAGAATGTTCGCTCCACCAGGGGACCGACGTCGCTCCCTGACATGAATCATTTTTCATTTTTTCATCATTGTCCGGGACATTCTTGGCCCGGTGTGTCCCTTGCCAGTTACGTTCGAGGCAGGTTACAGGTACGCGGCGTTGCTGTTGAAGGTGGCATTCGTGCCAAAGGACCGAGGATATCAACGTTGTGGCATTTTTATTTCTTTTATCGGCCAATCTAATCTCGTGGCTATTCGGCTGATTAACCCGCCAGGACGGATGGGATTTGTTGCTCGGGTAAGTTCGGGGGGACCTAGAGGGAGAACGAAAACGGAAACATTTCACCCAAAGTTCACCCCGGGATCGAGCAAACGTACACAGAAAAAAAATAGAAGAAAAGACGACCCCGTGACTTGGGTGTTTTTGAAACCATTACTTTTTGCTTCCTTCGTTGTGCGACCCGGCGTCCAATACGCTGGAACTGCGAAAAAATAAAAATGAGACGAAGAAATAAAGCATATTTCCAAAGCAACACGGTCCGGAAACATGCTTTGTCGTTTTGAATTTTGTTTCCAAGTGGCGGTTAAAAACTTTCAGCATTTGACGATCGTTACGACCATCCGGCCTGTCACAGAATCGGGCGGTCAACGTTTGTTTGGGAGTTGTAACCATCTGGTTTATAAATTATGTGTAACAGGACATAAATTTGGTAGTTTTAACGATGTTACGACGATAGGAAAATGGTGCTGTGTTGGGGCAAATGATGCTGCTGATCAAATGATCCGAACGGAGCCTCGAAGCAAATGGGGTTTGACACGCGCGCCCATCTCCGAAAGGACCGAAAGTATATGAATGCAATTACTCAGCAGATAAGCAGGGGCTTGGATTGGTGGTTTCGGAGCTTGCTTGTTTGGGTAAGCTGACTTGGTAGCATCATTTGCCAGTAAATCAAGCGTGGGAAATCAGGAGTTAATTAGCCGTGGGTTGATTTTTCCGAGGCGGGTCGGGATTATTTGCTGCACTGATGAGGGATCTTTCATCGAAGCATAAAGTGATTTAAGATTACAGATCGAAGGGATGTAACGGGCAGAATCGCAAATGAACGCGATTGATAAAAATAATGTTTATTACGCGGGAAGAGTATTCAACGCAAGCACTAAAAATAGACTAATTTTCGAGAATTGGTTTTCGAAGACCCTGAGTCCTAGCCCGTTCTTAGCTGAGGATGGTCCGGTGGTAGATACGACAACGGTCATAACACGGCAGAACCGGGGTTCTAATCCTATCTGGGCCGTTCCCCCATCGTGAGGACTGACTATCCAATTATGCGGTTTCAATAAGTTTTCTTCTTCTTCTTCCTTGGCACTACAACTTCGTGAGGTCTTGGCATGCCATTTCTAGCTTTCTGTGACTTAATTTTACCCGTAGCAAAGTAGTCAGAGCTGCGTAGAGGCAGTCTTGATGGGATTTGAACCTCGGTCCTGCCGTGTGAAGACCGGCGCCGTTATCGCCCCGGCTACCGGACCGCCCCCTAAGTCTAGTAAGCCAGAAATGGCGGGTGTGACCTTAAGAGGTCGTTAGGCCAAGAAAGAAGAAGAGGAGTCCTAGCAAACCACGTACATATTTACTGTCTTTTGTATCATGTCTGCTATACACATATAAAATATGACAGCGTTATCAATTGATTTGGATAGCTATGGTTCATTTGTCAATTATTTTGAACATGGTAGAAGTACTGCGTTTGAAGATTTGTTCTAACTATGAGACTTATTCTTTGTCTTAGGAACGGCCCAGTGGTGGAGATCACAGCGCTGCCAGTCTTCTCACGGCAGGACCAGAGAACATATCCCCCTGGACCGCTCTCCTATAGTGTCGACTAACTATCCAACTACGAGGTATCAATAATCATAGTAAACCAGCATTGGCAAGCGTCAACCAAGAGGTTGTTAGGCCAAGAAGAAGATGAGTCCTGTGCAAATATTTTGGAGAAAGGCTTATTCTGACCACCATCCTGGTAATAGCTGCTTCGAGATTTGCAACGTTTTTCAAATGCTGGATAAATATGTAGACTACTAAGACAGGGACATATTCTAGATAATCTCGTACGACTCGACATATTCAGTAAAAGCTGATAAGATACATGAAGGCTTTATTGGTTGAGGGCTTTAACTTTGTTTGAAACTTAAGTCCTTGCCCGGACCGTGAACAATATTAATATTGCTTTACAAAACGAGCCGTCCATGTCGTCTAGACGAGGTTCTCCGTGCAACAATCACTCAGATTGAGTGGCTTACATCGCTTAAAAATATGTCTCCATAATTTGAAGCGGCTTTTGACTAACCAACAAGGATCTTATCGAACTAACTAACTTTTAAGCCAAGGCAGAAAAGCAACCAATCGAGATATTCAGTATTCCCTAAAGCCATCTGGCAAAGGTACCAGCTGACCAGCAGAAGGATCACTCGAAATGAGGTTTCAATATTTTTGAAGAATTCCTTGGATGTAGAGTTCAAGCTAGATTATTAAACCATTGAGATATCTGTAGTAACTTTATTTTCGCAGCAAGGCAGTTGTATTAGCTACTTCATAGTGTATACGACAATGAAAGTCTTAAAATAATTCTAAAAAATATAAAATTAAAACTCCAGAACAGTCTGTTTTCCGAATAAATTTGTAATTGAAGAAGAAATCGAGTAAAAAGGAACTTGCAATTGAAAATGTATGCAAAGTCTACATGTCTTATGTGTCTTAGTCTTATGCGGTAAAACTAAAAGTAAGAACCGTTCTACTCTGTTTCACTCTCCATTTATCAATTATGCTCCGTTAATCGATTTCAACCCTGCGACCAATTGCTGCGACATACGCTCGCCAGAAGCCAGACGGAACATGTGCTAGCGAACGAAAAGCACAGAAAAAAGCTCCCGATGCAGATGATGGTGAATCAATTAAAGGCTCCCGAAAATGGATAAAGCAAAAATCCCCTACCACACCAACCGAAACAATACGCTCTCCCACTTACGCTCACAGCCAAGGAAACGCTCGGAAAAGAGAACAACGCGAACGGTTTCTCGATTCGATTTTTGTCTAGCCCCGAGCTGGCGATGCTTGGAAGTGTTAGGGAAAACGGTGTGAAAAAGGAAGAGGAACAACAGTCGATACCAGAGCAGAGCAGAGCCGATGTACTCGTCTAGCAGGCGCTTGAGCTTTAGACAGTAGCATGAGACAAAAAAAAGCCCCCGAGAAGCTTAGCCACCTCATATACACACTCGACTGCATCGACTGTTTGGCGCGAAAGGTGCGCCCAGGTGGGCGTTGGCGTGTAAAACATCACCGTCGACAACGACCAGCACCACCAGCACAGCCACGGGAAATGGGAAAAGGGCTGGGGAGAGGAACCCCCTTCACCTCTCCCCCGCTGCTGGTGAAGGATTTTTCTCCCCCGAAAAGAATCTCCCAAAGAGTGGAACGCATGAGGTATGGCGGGGGGGGGGGGGGAGATAGGGAGGGAAAAGAAAAGTGCCAGCGGAACTGGAGCTTGTAAGTTCTTCGGCCAGCCGTGCTACCGCGTGTCATGTTTTCCGGTTATGGCCACGGTGGTTATGTTACGGCACGAACGCTTTAAGGCACCGGGACGAACGGTGGTTCATCGAGCTACAGTGTGAACGGGGAAGATGGTTGAAGAATTTTCTTTGCGATTTTCCTCAAGCCAAGAATAAATACACTATCGAAGGGAAAAAGCATTGGGTTGGAAAAGGTTAATTTTACAAAGGTGGTGCTGGCAAAGGAACGGAAGGATGTAAATATCAACTTATATTGAGCTTAAGAACAGGTTGGAAGCGCAGGTGGGAAAACTGGCGCTTCCATGCTGGGCCGGAAGTGTTTTCTTCAACGCCCAGCAAGCCGTCCGTCCCGTGTACACATCAGCATCCGAAGCTCATATGTTAATTGTTTAGGGCGATAGTAGTTGTGTTGCCAGGATGTGTCGGTTAAAATTGGAAAAGCATGACGATCGAAGTGTAAAGCACGTACACCGAGGTGTACGATGAAAGGAGGATGAAACACACCCAACACGGGAGAAAGGCAGATATGTTCAATTATTAAATTAGAAAGTATGACACGGGCACACGGGTGGTGATGAAAGCATGAAGTGTGTTCGAGACGGTCGTCCCCACCAACCATTGTGGGTGGGCCGGTTGGTTGGTTGGTACTTGTCGATAAGGGTCGCACAGTTTTAATGAAATTGTTTTCTACATGTAATGTTGAGAGAATGGCTACGAGCGAGAGGGTGCAATAAAATGTTACCGGCCGACGGAGAGAGGCAAGCAAACTAATCGGATCAGCATTTGGTAAATAATACATACAGTTTACGAGCCGGCTGTAACGAGCCGACGAAACACACATAGTTTCGTTTATTTTAACTCTCGCAAAACTCGCACTGCGCTGATGCGGGAATCAGTTTTAGCTGTGTTGCAATGATTAGCACAAGCGTATGTTTGATTGTTCAACATGGCATTGAAATGTGTACGAAGCTGGTGTGTTAAATATTTGAAACAATATAGAAAATAAGAAAGAAGAATCATTAGCGAACATTACAAATCGCTCAAAAAAAATAATTGAACCAAAATGAGGATGATGAAAGGTACACAGCCCAGGAATTCAAAGAGGTAATAAGACAAATTGAAAGGTGAATAATCAGTTTAAAACAAATAAACTATAGTAGAATATAATCCTATAAAACTGCACATAATATTTATAAAAAGTACAAACTCAAATATATAAAAGACAATAAATATTATATCATACAATAATACCACATATAACAATACTTCTAAACATGGATCTTCCAAATTGATCAAAAAACATAGTTTCGATTTTTTTATACATTTACTTATTTACAATTAAAGAAGATGGCTCGTTAAATAAAAAAAATAATAAGACTGTTTATAGAATATAAATAAATTTGAAAATAGCCAGAACATTGCATCGAAGCCGAAGACTAGACTTAAATTAGTTTCTGCAGGTAGACTCTGTAGAAGAGGCATCCGCACATTCTATCAAACTTGACAGCCAATGGCTATATTTATTTATTTATTTATTGAGTATTACGGTCCGATGCCGTATTGTCACCAATGGCTATATCTATTGCCCTATTTTTATGATTTGAAAACGGTACTCCAGTAAAATGTTTTCCATGTAATCAGAAGACATTCACAAGAAGTATTTGGAAAAGTATTAATTTTGGGCCAATCTCCATAATGATTGTTGAAGCACATTAGACAATGTGCGGCTCGAATTTTAGGGCACTTTAGTGGTTTAGCATGCCTTCAAAGTCACTGTTAGGTATAGAATTTGCACAAAAGGGGTATCTTCATTCGTATTTCTTGAAAAATGATTAAGACACCATTGTAACACCCACTTCCTGCCATTTCTGGCTTTCTGTTACTTGATACGTACGGGGAAGCGATCAGGATAGGATTTCAACCCCGGTCCTGCCGTGTGAAGACGGGCGTCGTTGTTGCCTCCTCCACTGGACCGTCTAGTAACAGTGACGGTAATAATGGGCCTTATCAGGGCAATTTCCACCATTTTATCAGGTGCCATGTTCCAATATGTGAGTATGACGATTATGATATGTATCAATAGTTGATTGTTGATGGGGCAGTCTTCACACGGCAGGGTCGGGGTTTTTACCTCATCAGGGTCGATCCCCCTTGGTGAGGACTGACGTGGATTCAGAGGGTTACCAAGCCCGACAGAAATTGGAGGTATTTCATGGGCGGTCGTTATGCCCAGAAAAATAATTATAGATTCTTGCATAGATTAGTTTCCATAGGTGCTTTGGCGGTGTAAATCGTCGTTGACTTCTTCTAGATAGAATACTTAAAAGGAATTCCGACAATTAAAGGCAACATCCGCAAATAAATTGCTTTTTGTCCAAAATCTGTTCTGTGGAGCAAATTGTTGAGACATGGAAGGATCTCCAATCTGTCTAAAAAAAACTCAAACCAGGGTTGTGCAATCTACCCATGATTGCATCCGATCTCCGAGAGGTTTGAACTCACTTGGTCCCGCAAATGAGCTCGATGAAATATGTCGAACTAGCTCTAGAAAAATTGGTTGACGTAGGAATAAACCCAAAGTACTCAAAAAATTACTGAAAACCCTTAAAAAAAGCCGAATAATTGTGGGCATCCGAAAATGGCCACTTAGCCGATAAAATCTTCGAAACCAAAAAAAGGAAGGAGGAGTACCTAATTACTACTATCCACATACTAATCTTTCGATCTTATTCTTCATGGCTTAACGACTGCTAAGGGCATGCCAGTCATTTCTGACTCATAGCACTCGTTGATAACACGTTCTTGGATAGTCAGTCCTCACTCTGGGAGGATGGCCCGGATGCGATTTGATCTCTGGGTCAAGATAGTTTCAAATCTAAGAGAAATCTAAACTCTGTTAATTGTGACAATATTCATCTTAAAACTACCATTCAGTAATGTTTTCTTCACTGTATTCCATTCGCAAATACCGTTGCCCTGCCGTGTGCATTGATAAGCCATAATCAAAATTGCACATTACCCGCTAATGATTCAATTCCATACTTCCGCACTAACGGGTAGCTGATATAAATCAGCTGCAGTTGGCTTCCAAGCTTTCCTACACAAACCCCGAGTGCCCGTCGCCCCTCTTCCACACAGCTAACGGACACCCTTGTTTGCAAAGCGGATATGCTTTTTTCTTACCATCCCAAAATAAAACCCACCCTCAACTCATTGGTGCAGTTTTGAAATGCACCACAGCAAGAAGAAGATGCGAACGTATGTATGTTTACTTAGAAGAGAAAAAGGGAAAAACGCAACGCCAGCCACCTAAATGCACATATCTATTAAAACATTATCGGTGCGCTCATTACTGTACTGTTTTGCTTCAAATTGCAGTAGGGGGATGTCGGTCGAGGGGACTACAGGAGGTGCAAAAAAGGTGTATTTGCTAAATGCATCCCACACACACACACCTCTCTAGCTGCGTGTGTCTGCATTCATGTTTATCTCTCACCGGGAGCATGCAACGAAAGAAAAGCAAACAGCATACACGAGGGGGGGAAAAGACGCAGTGGAAATAGTCTACTACTAGCACTGCTTCTCTGAAGGAAGTTTACCACCCCCTTATTGTAACAGCTCCCCCCTGTCCCATATGCCCTCACCCCACGATGACTGCCATCGATTGCATTCGTGCCAGTAGACCGATACCAATCTCGCCCATTCGCCAGCAGCAGTAGGGCACTGGTGTTTATTTGATGTTTCGGCCATAACAACAGTGAACGAGATGTGCATGCTGCATGCAGGCCGTCGTGCAGCACAACACCCTCCCAAAACATACATACACACAACAACGGAGCATCGGTTCCACCGGGCTTTATCGTCTTCTGCCGGTTGAGGCTTCCGTTGCAGGGGCGATAACGAGCACCTTCTTCTATCGAGTGCAGTGCTGCAGCAGTGTAAGGCTGATATTATCTAGTTATGATGCATCGGTATGAGCATTTGCTGGTGCCAGACATCGCACTGTTTCTTGGTAGTTTGGAGCAAATGGAAAAAAACGGAACTATAACAGGATTGTGATATACGAAGCGAATGGTGATTGAGTATTTGCTGTGTGGATGAATGGTAAACGAGTGAAGTGAATTGATGTGATTCCTTGATGCTCGATGCTGCTTCGGATGATTGACTAAGGCTTCTTTCCCGATATTGCTATGTTATAATATAAACTAAATTAATATACTAATATTTTATTCCGGTACAACTCTTTGACTCTATAGAGACGAATGAAGTCCATTGACTCAAAGTCTCCCACCAAGATCTTCAAGATTTTAGCTATATCTGTTTTAAAATTTATATTGACACATAAAGTTTCGCTTCCCGAGCTGTCATTGCTTATTAAACAACCTGCATACTCCTGGCAGCACAGGACCATCCTCAGCCCACCGGCCGATGTCTGCCTCTTGAGCGAAAAACAATTAATAGTTTGGGATACCTCGGCTAAAGCTCTGCTTAACGTGAAGCTTTTAGGAAACGAACACGAGAGCAATCGTCCTCTCGGTCATGAAGAACTGTGCCGCTACGCTGCCAGGAGCGGGCAAACAATTGCGAGGGAATGTGCAATCGGTGCCGAGTGCCGGCCCGTCTGTCCAAAAGCAACCGGAAAGCACACTCCGGAAAGGATGGAAGAGTCCTCGAGCGATAGAATGAAAGTTTGTGCCTGCTTTTTTGAAGGACTTGCCAACACCGATTCCCTAGCAGAAGGGCGTGGAAATTGAAAACAGAAACAGAACTAAATTGAAGAGAGTCCAAAAAGGGGAAAACTGGTGGGTTTGGTAGATAGTTTTCTACCGGACGTTTATTAAATTGCTACTTATTTTTATTGGATTTATTTGTTAAGATATTTTATGATAGAAATACTTTTATTTGGGTACTGAGCGAATGAGGCTGAAACCGTAATGAAACTCCAGAATATTTTCTTCACACATCTGGAAAAGGATGTGGACGATCACCGTTATCCCAATATGGCTAAAGGAAACCACAAACATTTGATTTTGAAGCATTGCTTCCACAATGCACCCTTGTACCGTACACATTCTGCTCGTGCCGAAACGTATCTAGGCTATGTACGGTACTTCTCCAATCTTGCCCGACCATTCTCCCCCGTGCATGGGCTCGATAGTCCGGAACGCAACGGAAAATGCCTCCATATTCTTTCGCAACCGATAACGGACGGCCGGAGGCTCACCATTCATGAAGGGCGACTACCTTTCGGATGTGGCTACTAATCGCCACAGTGGCGATGGGCTGGCTGATTTTTACCATCGGAATGTACCGTTCTTTGGTGCAGTTTAGCGCATCGCTCGGAAGCGGCAAAAGGGTTGCACACAGAGGATGAACATAATGCACACGTCATTTGCACCGAATGGCTGGAGCCCGCCAGCCTGGCTGACGTCGTGTATCTGTACCAGATTGCAGTGCAAAAATTCTTGCCAAATAATTCTGAGGTTCAGGAAAGGGAAGGACCGTCCCGAAAAACAGGGGTGACTGGCCGGATGGTGATGTGAGAATGTTTTTCTGGCACGAGATTTGCAGATTGTTGGTAGGAAGAATTTTGTGTTGAGATAGGTTGCGTCCTTGAAGAAGATAAAATTCTTATGATGTCGAAATAGAATTGAATGGGAAAATCTTAATAAATGCGCATTATAGCTACTTCTTCACAAAGAAAACTATAAGAAATGGTCGAAGGACAAGAAAACAACAAGAATTGTATCCTCTCGTAACAGAACCCATTACTCAATTCCTTCCGAACTGCAGGTTAAACGAATCTCTTATCCACTCGAAAGCTCTTGACAGTAATGCAGCTGTCCCACCCAAGGTGCACTACTCCTTCACAGACAGATCGGAAGCCATATTTTAACCGGGCAAAACCAATTCACAAAGTCCATTTCTCAATAAAGCACCGCCGCTGAATGCCTAATTTATCTATCTGTCGCGTCCTGTTGTGCAAAAGTCACACTCGCACAGAACGGACGACTGGTGGTACTTTAGCTATCTCAGCACAGCGCCCAGATAAGAGTAGTGCAGAAAAAAAAGAATTCAAAATCCAGCTCGCCACAGTGAGCCGCACCACATGGAGTGCAGATACACATTTTTCATCCAGCAGCCATTTTCTGTGCAACGGTGCAGCGAACGCAACATTACCCGGCAGCGAGAGGGCGCGGCTTATCCGTCTTTGGTCTAGTCTTCTAGAGCGCACCGACAGCTTCCTCTCGTACATCATTATTCTTGCTTTATGGAACGGACCAAACAAAGTACACACACACTCACAACTACAACTAAAAAATGGTGTAATAAGAGGATGCAGTAACCGAAAGCTCGTTTGTAACGCGTTGCATTGCTTCCCGAGCTGCAAAAGTCCAGTGTGTTGAGATGTTGCAACCCAAAGGATGGAGTTCTGAACATTCCTATCGTTTGTTTTTTAGAGGTAGCTCTGAAGAAAGCAAGACCAAATGGGATGAAAAGATTTGTTTGGCTTTTATTAAGGAAGTAGCATGTGGAATCCTTGGTGCGCTGAAGTTGAACACTTTTAGCCCATTGAGTTTAATGTTAAGTAGTGACAGCAATTGTAGCAGTGTCGAATCAATTGCAAAAAGATAATATTGATACACTCCGTGGTGATGATTAAATCATTAACACGCTTCCGGTTCAAGTATCATTATACTATGCTCATGTCACACTCACCCACACACTTGAACATCAGGGAACGGAAGTAGCCACAAATGGGGTTAGCGTGACCTGTAATTATACACCCAGGGTGGTAGAAGCTAGGGTCTGGGGTGGTAAAGATGATTGACCAGACATTACTGTGAGCGTTTCGTGATTGATTGATGTTTGGATATTGATAAAACAAAATGGACGATAGTGATTTGGAACAGTTTAATTATATAGTGTCCTGTGTCGCGTAATATAATTACCATCAAGATAAGGCGTGCCGCGAGTTCGTAGAAATTTGAGGATTTAATTAACTATTACTGTTAGTACATAGTTTATCAGCGTATTCAGCTTTGTTGATTGATAACAAGAAAGACCTCATAAACAGTCTATAACACGCTCAGCATTTCATCGAATATCGTACATCCTTAGCGCTTGTAAATAAAAACAAGCGCTTCATCAAATTGTAAATGCACATCTGCTAAGAGTAGCCACATCCTTTTACACTGCACTGTGGGTATGGCAATCGTAAAATAGTTAAATAGCTTCTCCGACACAGCAAAAAAAGAAGCTCGCCCAAGTTTTATTACCACCCCACACCGAGCGCTCCCTTTGTTCACTATTCCTAACTTAAGCGGCCATGCAACAACTGGCCCTCGACAACGACCAAATAGAGCTCAAGGGTTATCTCTGCTAGGAGGAGGCCCGCTTACCCTTAAAGACTCCCCCCCCAGCGCTAGGACGGAAGCGTTGCTCCCCTACCAAAGTCAGCAAACATGACCGAAAGCCTCCGGGGAGCGTGTTCTACGGAGAAGCGAATCGAGAGCCAGATACACAGGACAAATACGTTTAGGCTGGCGAACCTTGGTCCAATTTTTACGGCACACAACATTATCCCTACGGGTAAGGGTTTCTTGCGCTAGCCCGGCTACTCTTTTTTTCGTAGAGTTTAGGGAAAACCCTCCCCCGAAGCGTCTCTCCGCAAAAGTGAGGGAGGCGTGGGAGTCCTTTTTGCTGTACAGGTCTTTCTTTTGTTTATGGTGTTTCCGTTTGTTTTCTTGAGGTTCTTGAGGCTGCCGCTTTGTTCTGCTACCGAAGCCGTTGGTTATGTTGGTTCTAAACGAACATAGAGGAAAAAAAGCTGGAATCAAGCACACACACACACACATACAAGAGGGCTCTTATCGTGTTTAGCTGTGTGTGCAGTGCACTTTTCCAAGCGTTGTCCTGCGTTGTGTGCGCTGTCCGGATGTCTTAAGAGACCGGGAGGAACATCCCCTTGGCCCTGGGTAAGTATGGATCATGGGGGGTTTTCTTTGTCCACAACAAAAGCGTCCCATCGTACCGATTTGTGTTGGCTAGCTAGCACGAGAGTTAAGCAGGGCGTACTAATCTATGTGGAAGCGGCAAAAAATAAATCACATCCAAGTCATCAAACCTAGAAACCTAGCCCGTTGCAAACCCGATTTTGGTTTGGCTGAATTTTCATTACGTAGGTGGACTTCTCTTCGGGCCTCTGACGGTCACTCGCCCTGTTCTAGGCACCGGAACTGCTGCTTCGGCTCTCTTAAATCAACACAAACTTCGATGACAACTGGAATTAGGTTTTCACCTATTCTAAACCGCCCCTAGCGATTCGTCCGAGCACCGTCCGTTGAAGCAGCTCCGATCCGCTCGATAGAAAGCAGGGTTTTGTGCTACCGTAGATTTATAGCGAAATGAAATGAATAAAACCCCCGCTTTCGCCGTGCGTATTGGAGGGAAGTTGAGTCTGGATGGGTTTCAGAATCCGGTACGAAAAGTTAGCAGGCAGAGTAGCATAATTGAGGCGTGAAACTTTTCCAAAACAATAATACAACACGCCACCGGGATGGAGTCGGGATAGTAAAAATGGACATCCGGCTACGGTTCCTCTGCCGTACGAAACTTTGTCACGGGAAAGTTGGTCATTTACGTGTCATTTGCAATTCGTGACAAGCCTTCGGAGCAAGGTATTGGTTGAGCAACATAATTGGGTTGTTTAGGAAGCGTCATCGAGAAATTGGCACAACAGATAATAGGATAGTTGAAGAGATGAGCCGAAGAGAAAATAATTTTTGAATTGAATTCTCGAAGAGGTTATTGCTTATAAACTGGTTTAGCTGCAATTTCTTTAGAGGTTTTGGTGCTTATGATATCATATCTGATGTGAAAAATAAAGACTTTAAGACGTTAAAAAGTTGGCAAACCACATTAAAATCGTCCACGGTCCACGGGCCTAATAATAATCCCGGACGAGTTCAAACCCCTGTAATACGCCTCTGCTTTCGCAAAGGAACCTCCAGACCCACGCACACAAATAGAGCTTTTCGTACGTGCCGGTAACAGCTTTCCACTCACCCTAAGGATATTCTGTACGTCGTTTGCTTCCGTCCAAGCACATAACGACGTCAAAAGATAGGGGGAGGAAAAAAAACTATTTTTTCGTTTCCTCGCTTCCTTCCAGGCTAGCCAGTCTTAAGGGCAAATAGGTTATCAGTGATCAGACCAGACCTGGGAGCCAGAGAAGTAGAGTCTTGCTTACTCGTTGTTGGAAGCAGGACTGGCATGAAACCATTTGGAAAATATAGAGAACCGATAGCGACCGAGGTGGAACTTTGGGCTCGTTTTGGTGGTGAGCTCTACGAGTAGGTTCGTTGCTAAAATACGATGATGTTACAGATTTTGTGGAAATCCCTCATCGTTGGTGGGGCAGGATTGTTTTTGTGTCGACTCGTGTGGGTGACACAACACATCTCGCACACACACTAATTAACAGGGTTCACTCTGGTTCCTCTGGTTGTTGTTACTCAGCAAGTCGATACTAAGCGGGATTAATTGTTCCCACTTAATAGGATTTAACGGCTACAAGGATATCGTGTCAGACCTTGCTCACGGTTTGTTTGACACGGATCAAACTAAAGAGAGACTTGATTTTTGGTTTTGTTTACTAATAAGCTGTCTGAAAATAGTTTTGAACGCAAAGCACAAAAAAAAGAAAACCAAATTTAATCAAATCCTTTAAGGAGTTAAGTATTCACCAACCATTATCTCACGCTTAATAGCCCGATCGAATATTGTCCCAATTGCCAGCAAATAGTTTTAATTAAATCATACCGGCCGACAACGGCGTGCAGCAATTGCTGAGGCTAAGGAACCGTTTCTTAATTTCGGTTCGCACAAAGCTGTGGTTGTGGCAGCAGCACTTTGTTGTACATTCTTGAGGCGAAAACAACTTCACTCCTAGCCGGGGCACGTCTTGTTTCTGTGTACAGAGCCCTCAAAAGCACAGGGTTTCGTCGCATTGCTGCTCGGCAGGAGCAGGTGCTACCAGACCACAACGTTAACCCTCCGAACGACCAAAATACGAAACAAACTCCATCGAAAACCACAGGGAAGGAACTAATTAAGAACTTTGCAAGCAGCCAACTACGGGGCCGGTCTCTCTCTTTCTCGCTCTCTTTGCTGTCAACAGCGGAGTGGCTTGTCTAGTTTGGCCAAGTGTTGTCCATCTTGCAAACCACTTTTCAGCTAAAAAGACAGACACTTACCACCCGCCCGTCCGTAGCACACCGTGTCCGCTGGCCCGATGGGCGATGATGGATGGATTACTCCGTTCATAAAAGCGAACAAGCGAAATCCTGTTCAATGTCGATCCCTGCCTATCATCTCAAGGATAGCGCGTCCGTCAGGCGATGCAAACATCGTCAAGCGACGAAGGAATGTTCGGTATGCCATCGCCGAAAAGAATCAGGACACGGTTCGGGAGTAGATCCTCTGATGGACAGGCAAATTTGCGCATTGTCCTCACCATAAATCAACACGGAGCGCGTCGAAAGTGATGCCCGAAGAGCTTTCTTGGGTGGTGTTGTCGAGCGGGAAACTTCCTGTAGCTTGAGGTGTTGTGCTTCACGGGAGCCAGTCTTTTGAAGAAGGTGTGCAACGGAAGTGGATTCAAGCGAGAAGGATGCTCGAAGTGAAATATTATTTCGAACAAAGGAAGACGAACAGCGTGAGAAAGCGTTGTGATTTTTACCTCAAAGATGAGATTGGATGTTGGTGTGTCGGTTTGTGGAATACGAAGTACTTCATCGGGTTCTGCCAGTTTCGGACCGAGCGATGGAGCGATTAATTAAGATTGATCTTTTGCACCGCAACCGAACCGGTGTGAGGGTCGATAATCGAATTATTATGCTTGAATTAAATGATTGCGGTAGGCTGTGCAGTTAACGTGAAGTGTCTTGTCCGGAAACAAATCAGGCAATCGTGGTTTGGATTAGAACTTCACTCGATCACTAGGAAGGATATTTCATCCGAGCAATTGGGTGCTTCAAGGTTTGGGTTGAGAACAGTTCATATCGAGGTTATGCGAACGAAATCAACGAACGAGGAGACGCGTGACCAAACGTTGGACTCGGTCCAACCTAGCAATCGACATTAGACGAAAAACGAGTTATGAGGTCCGCTTAACCATTAGCTATGCCAATTTAAATGTTTGATGAATGTTAGAATTTTGTTAGGTCAAACACCGAGTTCCTTGATGGAAAGAACAGGAACCTCAAGAGAATACGGTTGGAAGAGTGCCTAAAAGAGAACAGAATTTCTGAGGAAATCTAAACAAAACAGGACTCAAGAGAATTTTGAAAGCCTTTGAAGGCCTCTAAGTCAGTGTTGAAAGCATGCTCTTGATGATCGTCGTGCATGTTCTTAAACATATGACATATGAAATAAGAGATATGAGATTAGACAAGGAAGAACCTTTAGTCATTAATATCAATCTCTTACGTCGATAAACTTTACTTCCACACATTTCTTCTTACAATTTTTTTGCGTATTCATCAGTTAGACATACCGTGCCAAAGTCAGTAATTGTTGAGGGCCGAACCTTCAAAAAAGGGTATGCGAAGAAACACCATCGAGCGACAAATTTGAATACATAAAACGTTTAGTCGGCACAAAACGGTCGATGGAATTCCGCCGCATCCGCACATTCACACGCAAAAATAACATAAATTTCACGTAACTATACATATACTTACGACGACTTCTCCCGCCTCCTATTTCCCACATCAAGAATTCATCAGAAAACACTTGTCGCTAGCCGTACACGCCCCCTTCCTGTAACGCAGAGAGCTGGGAAAGCGAAATAGAAAAGCGGGTGCCACCTGCAATAACACCGTCGACTCAAAAACATCGCCAGTCCTCCACGATGAGCCACGCCGCCATTACCAGAAATGAATTTTGTGTAAATTTGCCATCACTGATTGACTTTCGCGCTAATGTACCGACCCCCCGTGCGCTTAACAACTGTCAGGAGGCTTCCTCCAACAGATCCCCAAAGCATAGGAACTGCTAATCATCACTTGCCTTACTCTGTGTGTGAATTTCTGTGCGAGAGATGAGCGTTAAGCATCTCAGCTCAGCGATTTGCCCGGAGATTTCGACGATGAATGGAAACGTATTGTCGCTAGGCAGAGGGGAGTCGAAAATTAACGGCCACGACGAGTGAA
This sequence comes from Anopheles stephensi, assembly GCF_013141755.1. Lineage (NCBI taxonomy): Eukaryota > Metazoa > Arthropoda > Insecta > Diptera > Culicidae > Anopheles > Anopheles stephensi. Next base: position 31,616,462 of record NC_050203.1, on the reverse strand, counting down.
GGGCGACCGTCCTCCTATATGCTGCGCTGGGATGCGCTTTCGCGAGCATTTATGATGCGATGATGTGAAGCGTTTGAGTGGTGCCGCTTATGTTGAGCACTCGTGGAAGTGTTGCTGCCGCCTTTACTTAAGCTTTTTGAAGTGAAGCACACATACACACAGGTGCAGAGGTTGAGTGCGGGATGGATGCGGTTTTATGCTGGTAAATATTAGTCACATAATGTTGGTGGCACCCTCTAGTGGGTCTTCGGAGTGCCTCGGGGATTTGAAGTAGCGCCTGTTATTAAATTACATGTTTTTAATAAGATTTTTAAATTGCCGTTGTACTCTTCAGGAGATGGCATCTGTACAGGTAGAAATGTGACGTTGGCTGGAAGATTATTTAACTCATTTTCATCAGCTATAAAATGAAACAATATTGAAGACTGAAATACTCATCAAGGAAATCAAAAACAGCGACAACAGACTATTTGAGATGTCTTACCTTCTCTGGGGTCTGGAGTCAGAATGGACTCTGGAGACTCTGGATGGGTGCCGGTCTTCACACGGCAGAACTGGAGTTCAAATCCCATCCAGACCGCCTACCCGTACGTCGGGGTGACTACTTTACTACGGGTATAATTCAGTCACTGAAAGCCAGAAATGGCAGGCCAAGACCCCCTCGAGGTTGTAGTGCCAAGGAAGAAGAAGGAGTCAGAATGAAGCAGAGCATTTTCAAGAAGAGCTAGATTCTGTTTCACTTTAGGTTTAAGATTCATCCACGATGTAGTGGAATATTTCCAGAACAAAGTCTGAACTAAGTGAAGCATGTTAGTCCTGTCATAGCCAAGGTACCAAGGTTAAGAATTTCTAGAAAGAGGTAGATTTTCGCTCCTTCATAGTCCAAAAATTCGTGACAAAAATTCAAATTTATCGTTCCAGATTCCAGTTCTTCCTGTAAATATCCCATTGCATCCTTCAACACCCCACAGAGTCCTGATAGGGTTAGATCTAAGCTAGTTCATCACGAAAGTCCTCTAAGCCTTCCTCAGAGTTTAAGACGAACAATGTAACACAATATCTCTTCAATGATTTTTTTTCTCCAAATTTAAAGATACGCTTCAGAGCTAGATCCGCTTTGCAAGCTGTGCCGCGTACCGAGTCTTTCGTGTGTCAGACGGCGCCGTGATGAGCATGAGCCAACGAAATATGCACAATTCATGAGCACTTTCTTTGCCAGATTTTAGCAACACGCGGCCGTTCGCTGGTACGAATTCGGGTGAAAGAAAAACCGCCACATCTCATGGCCTGGGGATTCGCGAAAAATGCTTTACACGAACGAAACGGCATCGAAACTAACAAATGTGGCACGAACCACACAGACGGGCACGATCGTGTTTTCGGGGGGCGGTTTTGGTGCGAAGAAGTCAATAATTGTTTTCCCCCTTTTTTTTGTGTGCTGTTGTTGCCATTATCATTAGGGATGGTAATTTCTATCGCTTTGATCGAGCGTGCTCTGATCAAATCGGTGGTACCGGTGGGCGATGGAAAGCTTTCCACGAAACCAACAACCCAAAAAGGGACGAGAAAGGAGTTAAACGACGAAAGGTGGATTAAATCATTTGCACCGACCAGGAGAAATGACGATTAATGTTTTAATGCTTCAAGGGTAAGTTCAATTTCGCGCACCATTACCGATTGGCATGGTGAAGATGCTGGATGATGATGATCGTTTCGCCACCTTCGCTGATTCAAACACTCTTGGATCGGAGCGGCGTTACAGCTTCCGAACTTCGGAGTCACATCTCGCTGATCGATTTATCGACCTGTGCATAACAGAACTATTCCTTCTTCCAGTGGTCCATTTAAAATATGCATCTATAACGAAAGCTGATGGCGGTGGGCACGGCTCAGGATTGATTTCCGTAACCATCGTTTACAAGTCAAAAAAACATTGCTAAACTGCACGGCCGGTGGAAGTGGTTTGCATGTTTATGCCTAGCGCGCCAAGATGCAAATCAAAACCCGGACACACACAAAGTACTCTCAAAACTCAACAAGCCTGATCGGGGCCACAGAGCCACAGAAGTATGGACAATTGCACATCAGCACCCCAGATGCGAACGGCGATGCGCTTGCACCGCCGGCCGGTGCAATCTGCATGTATCGCAGGAAAACAGAAAAATGATAGTGAAAAAGGTATCCGCTAGATTCATAAATTAAATCGATCGAATGCGAGGCCAAAACTCGCATCGATGGATGCGCTTGTCTGGTGCACTGTGCCAGACGAGAATCGTGTCGTTTTGAAGGGAAAAAGGCTCGAGATGGTACAAAAAATAGTAATCGGAACAGTAGAGTGTTTAGAGGAACCGTGTTAATGATACTGTACCGTACGGAGGAAACCGAACGGAATCCATTTGTTTAGGTGCGACTGTGATGCACAGAAGCTTTTACTAAACGGTGCTTATGGGGCTCGCTAGCGGATAAGTTTGTAGAATGATCGGTATTGGACAGTATTTTCTTAGATAGTTCCTTATCTTGGATTGGAGGGTTATCTTTGAGGATATTGATTACGTGGAATAGGTTGTAAAGGAATTAAATATTTATTGGAAAGTTATGAGACTAGTGTAGCGACAATATACTTAACGTTAGCCACACTAATGGAAGAAACAGTTAGGGATAAATACATTATTAAACCAATAGCTCTTTAAAATTATAAAAAGGCGATCTCTTCATTCGAGATAAACTTTTTACATCAAGGACAATCTTTCAGGAGAAAAACTATACACAGATAAAAAGAATTTTATTGTATATATAATAACAATATTAAGGCCCAAATTTTAAAAAATAGCACAAAGTCGGATAAGGCAGAATAAGACTCTTTTAGATAAGGAGGATTAATTCTTCTTCTTCGTCTTCTTTGGCTCTATGTCCTCGAAAGGTCTCGGCCTGCCATTTCTGACTTCGATTTACCCGTCCGTAGCTGGATAGTCAGTCCTGCGTACGGGGAAGCGGTCTGGGTGAGATTTGATCCTCGGTCTTACCGTGTCAAGACCAGCACTGCTATCTCCTCGGCCACCGGACCGCCACCGTGATTGAACATGTTCTCAGATGATATCACAATATCAGTACATAATTTCAAACATTCCAACCGCTTTGGAGAAGTTTGAAAGAGGCGGATAAAATCTTAAAAACCCAATATCAACAACGAAAAATAAAAGATAAAAAAGCTTTTTTATTGTTATGGAATATAACCGTATAGCCCAGACATTCGGTAGGCATACAGTAAATTAGATTTTATACATTTAAAAAATAAACCCATAAGAGGTTTGTTAAAGTGGTCTGACTGCCATTTATGCTGAATACGGTTATACATACTTGTTACCTAATTCCCTGACTGAAATAACGAAATTGTTTGTGGCTGTTATGAAATCAACTGAGAAGGTTCCATTTAAATGGTTACGATTTGAAAATCAACTGATGCTGCTGTCCTGTTTAAATCATGTCGAGAAGTAAACATCTCAACTAATTATTTATATACTATCCCTTAAAAAAACTGATCAATACAAAAGCCCGATGTGCTTCTAGATACTTCTCAACTCATACCCGAGACCATCCAAGCGCCGTTTTTTTTTCTTCCGATACGTTCGCATCGTACACGCTAATCTGGCCGATTCGCTAAAGTTTGACATGCGAAAGCTCCCGCGATCGACGGACCGAAGGACGGAAAACCTCTTACGAGAGTGAACGAACGAGCCATTTGCACAGCGCACGGGTAAGAGCGAAAGAGGGCGAGAGATAGAGCTGCCCACCAGCAGCATGACGGAACGAACCGAAAGGCAAGAGGCACACACAAACGGCGTCGTCGGCCGCCCGGTGGCCGCCGTCTTCCGTGACGGAACGCTTTCGCACCTGAGCCGTCGCCCGGATGAGCCGCTGCGAAGGTTGGCCGGGCTGGTTGCTGCCGATGCGCGGTTTTAGTATATGTTTACTATTCGATTCGATCGGTTCTCCCAACGCCGTGTGTGCCGCGTCGCGTCGAGTCGAGTCGGTTACTTCGAACGATCCTCCCTCCGGGGTGCACAAGTTGTGAGTGTGTGTGTGTGTGTGTGGTGTGAGTGATCACCCTTTTTTCGGGTCGGAAACTGTCCACCGCGTTTTCAAGTGTTTCCAAGTGTGGGGTGTGTGTCAGGTGTGCTTAAATGGGCGGATGGTTGGAGGATTAGAAGGAAAGTTGCCACCAAAATCGGTAGACGGTGTGCATAAGTTGTGTCGTTACAGCAAGTGACAGTGGACAGTGAAACAATCGTGCAAGCCTCTCATATTGTGAAGCAGCGAAACAGTATCGACCACTAACAACCGGTGAAAGAAATAAACAAGCAGTGAATGTGTGAAGTTGTTCACTTGTGGGCTTAAATAGTAGATGGACTGGACTGTTGTGAAGACCAGGAAGTAATCCAGCGTGTGCTACAGATATCCGGAAAACGTAAATCGTCCGATATAAGGCTAGGATTCAGATCCTTTTCCGTGTGAGTAATTAGGAATAAAAATTCGAGTCAGAAATCTTATGTGAATCTAAGTCTAAGTCTGAGGACTAAATTCATCCATGGATAATACTTATTCGAAGCATGATCTCTTGATCACTGTAATATACACAATAAACACTATTGTACGATCGCTCTCCATGTTTCATGTTTCTAGTCATGTCTGGACAGTGCAAGACTTCAAGATGAAGTTCAGAACTCTTTCAGGTAGAACTGGGCTCTGACGCCCATTCTCCAAATTTTTCAAGACAAAGCAAGAGGCAAATTTCATCCAATGACGTTCTATATACTTATCAACCAACCAACCTTTCAATATCAACTAGGATCCTTTGATGCATTTGAGGACTGAAACGAACCAAAACAAGCAACTCCATAACTGATATATTGAAGCTTGTAAAGAGTTCTTCATATTCTTAACCTAACGACCGATCATTTACTAGCCTAATAGACACCACATAGTTGAGTAGTCAGTTCTCACTGAGGGTATGGGCTTCCCCTTCTACATGCAAACGATCTAATTCATCTTAAACAGAATCCAGAAAAGTTTCAAACGTTACTAGTTCGTCCTATGAACCTTGTAAAATCGGTATTTCAGGCATCTGCAAATCACGACACTCTTGAGATCTTGAGATATCTGAGTGTCCTTCAAACCAAAAAGCAATTAACCATTTGTTTTGAATCGACCGTTAAAAAAGGACACTAAGAAATGTCAAAAAGGTTAATAGTTTCCTAAGGGCTAAAGGATCAGTTCCAATTCGAAAGGCCTACGTACACTCCATATACAAGCCAGCGATAGAGAGTAAAAAGGCAGAACAAACGCCAATTCCAACCATTTCCATAAACATAAGATCGATCAGGCAGAAAGGTATGAGAAAAATTAATGATCAAAATAAAGCTCCAAACACATTTAATGCATAAATCACTCTTGTTGGGAAGAGAGAGAGCAAAAAAGCGGTGCGTTTTCGCCGACGTCGTCGTCGTACGCATCGTCGTGCTCATCCGTCCAGATCCGTCACACGCTGACCCAATTACTGGGTTGGGTGGCCTGGGCCCAGAGAGCGCATTTTTTATTCCGACTGACTCCACCGTTTGCCTTTCCCTAACCTGTTCCACCCTAGCGTAATAAGAAAAACCCCTCACTCTGTAATTACCTTGTGCCGTGTTGTTTTCACTGCGCAAAAATAAAACTGTCGTTTTGGTGCAAATTTGTGTTGTACAAAAGTGATTTCCAATCACACGGATCATGGCATCTCTCTCTCACTGTCTCCAAATTTCCTCATTTTCTTCTATACTCCCATTTTTTTTAATGCAAATTTGTGCGTTTCCTCGGCTCTTTTTATTGTCAAGGAAGCAAAAGGTGCCCACCGTTGTTGGTAGTGTTTTTTTCCCCGCCACTGTGGTTCAATTCCTTGTCTTACTGTGCTGCTCTTGTTTAATGTGCAAGCTTGCATCGACGAGGGAAAAGCAAAAGGAACATCGTGGCCCGTTTGGTGATTCCGTTTCTACCCACAATTCGACGCACTTCACTGACCAAACGCAACGCAATGTTCGAAGTTACGGTTAGTTGTCGGGCTCTCCCGGACCGTCGGCTCTTCTGCCGGTTCGATCCGTTGCTTCGTACGGCTGGCCACGCAATGCTTCGCCAGCCACCCGGTATGTGCGCCGTTCTCTCCATTGGACTGGGCGAGCATAATTAATACATGTGCCGTTCAATTAGCTGTATTTTAGCTTGCTACGCTTCTTCTTCTTCTCGGGGGGAGGCGATTTTCGCGTGTTTTTCCTTCTCCTTATGATTTTCTTCCTTAGCACTAGCATATGGCATCATAAGGGAAAACGGCTGGGGTTTTCAGGAGCATCAACCAGTATCTTCCTCCCAACAAATCAGGCGGACGAGGTTTTGAGAGGTGGAATGGGGAGTGTTTTCCCGCCCACAAAAATACTGACTAGCGCCATGCTCACGAAGAGTCGCCTTTTTCCTGTGCGTGATTGTGGTAGCATAGCGAGAGGGTAAAAGCGACTCCAAAAAAGTTTGCTTGTGTGCGTTTTTGTTAAATTTAAATGCAATAAAAAAAAGGAAACGGTGCGGCCCGTGACCCGGAAGTGTGCACAGTGTATTATTCTAGGCCCGGGAAATATTGGCAAAACGAGACAGATAGAGACAGAGAGAGAGAGAGAGAGTGAAAGAGTTAAAGCCAACAGCATAAAGTAGTACTCTACATATATTAACAGAGAGCACACACAAAAAAACAGAAGGGACGATTTGGCAAGTCTTACTTACAGCAACTATAGCAGCCCCATGAGGCTTTCCCAAACAGGATGTTGTATAGCGGACAGACAAAGAGAGACAGACCGAAATGGCAGGAACGAACCCCAAAACCAAGCCTTCAACTTCAAACACACACGTGCAGAAAGGATGTACCAAAAAACCCTCGACTCAACTCCGATGGTTCTATTGCACGGAATAAGTTGTACTTTCGGGACTGCACTTTTACGGTCGACACAGCGTCTAGCAGGGCGTTGCAGTTGCCGGATTTTAGCTTGCTTTTTATTTCGGTTGCTCTTTTTCGTGCTGTGTTACAGGCGCAGGATTGTGATTTATGTTTCTTGCTCCGTTTTTTTTTGTTATAGAAAGTACATGTAGCTTTAGAATGAGAGAGCGAAACACTTGAATAATCCTAGCAGAGTTGAGTATGGTGGTATGCTTATTTTTTCTAAAGTTTAGTTTTGAATGGGTTTTTAGATGAGAGAGTTAAATCATCAACTCTTACGGGTAATGTTGATAAAATTGTAACTTAATTTAACTTCAATTTGAGTACTGGGATATTGGGAAGCATGGTGCATGAGTGAGGACGCCAGTTGCTAACATGAAAGTATTTCAAAGTTATTCTAGATCTATCACCGTACGGAGGACTCACTTTCAAATTACGAATAATTGTAAGGTCAAGTGTGCCAGATACTACAAACAAAAACTATTCAAAATTGAAGAGCTTTAGGCAGAACAGTTGCGACTTGGATGCCGATATTCTACATATATACAGCCATACTCCACAACAGACAATATAATTATCCAGTAAAGTTCAAGGACTTATCAGACGATGCTCAGCCTACCAAACTTTGGTAATCGTGCTGAGAAACTTTTATTTTTGGATGGAAATTAAGTTTTTTATTGGGATTTGCAGTTGAAAAGAGTATAACATTTGAGATTAATCAGATTATTGTGTAGTCACAGACTCCTCGTAATAGAAAGGCAAGAAAATGAGACTTTGAGTTCTATCGGGAGAAAAATAATTAGTTACTTATCAGTCGCTACAACCACTTCGCGGTCTCGGCCTGCTGGTTTAGCGCCATCGTCTGTCAATCCATTATCTTAATATGTGGACGGCACAAATGTGGACAATCTAAGAGGATTTCATCAGTTTTGGACAGAGTCCATGTATGAGAGGTGTATGTGAAAACTGGGATTATAAGTGTTTTTACAGTCCCAGCTTCGTCCAGCGCGACAGATATTTTTAGTGGAGAAGTTGAAGATGAGAAGTGCAGAAGTGAGATTTCATGTACTCACTGCTAAGATCTACAGTGTGGTTTGCAAAGGTCCTTGCAGGACCTCGAGAATGCGGTTGATAGAAATTGATACAACAGTGGCCAATTGGTGGATGGTTTTGGTGGTGGATCCTAGAACTTAGAATGTATTAACATCGTTGCCAACACACATCGATGCTTGGATGGGTTGGTCCTTTAGTTTACAGAGCCTATGAGTCAATAAACCTCATTCGACTTTTAAAGAATATTTTTTTAAATTGGAACGGCCTGGCCTTATGGCTTTTACATGCCATATAAGGCTATTGAAATTGTTCCTATGAATTTCCAGATGTCTGATAGCAGTGTTATTTGATGTTGGGCTTACTTGTAGCTTGGGATTTTACCCTTAGTTGGTGTCCAATCAATAGTCTTATGGACCAGTTCTCTTAGTAAACAGGAACTCAAGAGGGGTTGGGCCGGTGGCCGAAAAGCTGGCCTTCACTGGGCAGGACCGCTGATTAAATCCCATCCAGACGACTTTCCTGTACGCAGGATTGACAATATCACTACGGGTAAAATCAAGTCACAGGCAGCGAGAAATAGGAGACCAAGACCTTTAGAGGTCGTAGTGCCAAGGAAGAAGAAGAAGCCTTCAAGAATCAATCAACAGGATAAAGTAGTAAATTTTTATCAAAAATTTGTTAAACAAAATAAAACAAAACTATAGCTCTATCCTATTCTATACTGAAACTGCTTCAAACGAAAACGTTTCCTATATTAACACACCGGATATGACACCTAACAGCCATCAAACAATCCAACTTCTATTGCTCGCCCAATGGAGCAGGATGGAAATTTAGTTCAATAGGACAATTCAAATTGTACCTAATTGTGTTTTTTTTTGCTCTATAAAATTAAATTACATTCCACCCATCCACCTTCGAACCATTGATTTCGTACGCCGTGAAGGTCAGGGCACGTGTCTCTTCAGTTTCAATAATAAAAAAAAACGTCCTAACCACCAAACTCCACACCTCTCCCTCGAGGGTGCTCCGGAGAAGCAATAATTCGCGTTATGACTTCATTTAAAGGTTTATTGCTTTATTTGAAACTTTTAAACCATTTACGACCGTGCTTCCCTTTACGCAGCGAACCATCCTACCATACCATTCTCGTCGTCCCCACCCTCCCCCAAAACAAGGTGAAAAATTTGGTAACCTCAGCGCAAGGTCGTGCAAAAAGCTCTCGTGTGAGAGAGTCTACCAGCAAAAAAAGGAAAAGGAAATGCACTTTTGTTCAGCACACAGACAAAAAAATGAAACATACAGGATGTGGTGTTAAATTGGCTTTTCATGGATGGGCGTCGAACGTGTGAGCACCGGTTAGGATGTTTGCAATCGAACGTTACCCCGATCGGATTGCAAAATCGGTGCAAAAATGCGAACTGAAGCATGGAAAAGAAATATAAAACACACACACACACTGAGCATTCATCAAACATTCACAAAACCTCACGAAATGATGTGTTGCCGTCATAAAGCATTTTGATTCCTTCTTTATGTTGCTTTGCTTTGGTATAGCTAAGCTTCTGTTGCCTTTCCGACGAAGAATGTGGCGGCCGCGTTCGTTGTTGTAACTGTTATTTTATGGCCATTAAAATATTTATGATTTCTGTGCAAAAATATGTGATCGAACCTGGTGGATTTTATGCATCCACACCCATGTACATGAGCTTTATTAAACGTTTTGACATGCTCTTCTTGGGGATTACTTGTGTCACATGGCCCGAGAAAAGCTGACTATACTTTGAGGGAACTCGTGTAGCGACTTAAATCAAAAGAGAATGAAAGAAATGCTGCATAAAATATTTAAAAATTTAAATCGCTAAACAAGGCGCTCCTAAGTGTACATAATGAAACATTTAAAAATAAACATGCAACAACAATAGCAAACTCTTATGTGCCCGTGTTTTTTTCTTTTCTTTTCCCTGGTTTATTTTCCTTTCTTTCAGGTAGCACACCCTTTGGCGTACAAGCACCATTCGGCTCCGGCAGGATTTTCTAACCCACCCGCCGCCCAACACCCTTACAATCACCACCACCACCCGCACACCGAGCCGATCAGCCGAGCGTACCCGGGCCGACCACGGACACGCTAACGCGACGGCACGGGAAAGAGCGCGCGGCTCTTTACACTCGCGTGCAAAACGTGCAAAATTCGGAGAAAACACAAGAAACCGTACCGGCTCCACTTTGGGCTATCGTGGTTCAAGCGGCGACCACTCTTCAACATAGGTTCTGGCCAGAGTAACTCCCTCTGCCATGGAGGAGCTGGAGTGGGAAATCTACGCGGCTCACAGAATAAAAGTCGACGCAGGTAAGACATTGCCTTTTTCTTTTTTTTTCCTGTGGGAAGGAATAAGGACTTCTATCGTCGTTCAACCCGGGACGGTTGACTTGCAACTTACAAGGCTCGATCGAGTGCTTCCGTTTTCCAATTCCTTAAGGAGGTAAAACTTGCTACGGATATGCTTATTGTGAAGGAACTCACAGGGGGGTACACCAGGAAGGGGAAGAAATGAATTGAACAGTAAAATGTTTACTGCATCACCTCCGGCATGACATCTGAGGTAGTGCTGGCCGGGCAGGGGTGTCCAACTTATTTGGATTGTTAAAATAATCCCAGGATTTTTGTTAAATTGTTTTGTTTGATCTCTCAATCGGTTTATTTGATTAGGATGACTTGGCCGTATCACTGTTTGATATCTACTGTATATCTATCAATATTAACATGTTTGAAAAATTGATTAGAAAGTTCAAGTAGACTTATACGTTAAATGAAGCATTAATAGTTAAGTAAAGAGGTGAATTGAGTTATTGATTAAAATTGCAGTAATACACCAAAAATTAATGCAGAGAGCTATAAAATTACTACAAAGCATTCTATCTGAATTTGGGCAATTGACATAAGAATATTAAGAGGCAGAAAATATCTCTATTTTATACAGAATATAGTGGAGCGATTCTTGATTGTTTTGATCTCGTTGGTGATCTACTTCATGGCCATTAAATCATATCTGCCATCATACCACTAAATCTGCAATTCACAGCTTACTGCAGAAACTGACAGTGTTATCATTTAAGGAATCAAAGTATTATCCGCATGAAAACGTTGTTTAAGCTGCTGATGTAAAATGAACGATAAAGCTTTATTAAATTCTGCCTTCAAAGGATTATTCTCTTTAAAGTGGTTTAATCCTCTTTAAAGGTTATCTGACAGCTTATGCAAAATAAGTTCTTTTTATGGAATTTTGACAGCATAAGAAATTGCTATAGTAATTATTAAAAGACAAAATAGTAGAATGCCTCATACGTTTTTCATGTTTTGAGATCCCTACAATCCGTTCGCTACTTCAAAATTGTGCCGTTGTTGAACCAGTATTTTACAAATAAGGTTTTAAATTTATGTCCGGAAATTTACGAGAAATTCCTAGCGTCCAAAACAAAGGAAACATTTGGTATTTTTCTCAACAAAATACATGATCGTGAGACAATCTTCAAATTCTCCCCAGTTTCTTCAAGGATATCAGATTGCCTTTGACCAAAGTAGTTATTGTTTATCGTACCCCTGAAAAAAACTACAATATTCAGGACTAATAAATTAATTAATTTAATTAAGGAAAAATATTAACGACTGACACGACTAAATATCACGACAGGTTTGCGTCGAGCGTACATCGAAAAACGTTTCCTTTGTCCACCCTTTAATGTTCTCAGTTTGACACCCCTGGCCATCAGGGACAGGGCCGAGCGAAATGCAAGTTAGCCGTTTAACGTTTATCCAGTGATCCCTCATCGAAGCCAGAAAAGCCATAGCAAAAAAAAAAACGTAAGCACTCTCTTTCTCAACATCGGAAACCGGAAAACATGGCTTTACCATCACCCGCAACGTAATGATGACGTTCTTTTTCGCTCTTGCTCGCCCACTCTCTTGAACGCCAAGACCACCCCACTTTCTTCCAAAGCACGTGATGGGGACGGACGGACGGTCGGTCGGCCTTTAAGGCGTGTACAAGCGCCTAAGGGATTATCGAAAGGTTGCCGCACATTTTCCGATGAATATTTTATTCCACTCGATTGTCAACCACACCACCGAAAAGAACCTGCAAACTCGACGCCCGTAATAACAAGTTGCTGGCCTGCCTGGTTGGGATGGGTGCACCTTCAGCAGCAAATGTGGAATCGGATTAGTACAGCTTTTAAGGTGGTAATGTTTTGGTAGCCACTGCTGCCGCCAGCTATGGACCTTCGTTAGGGCCAGTGGTCCCGGTGTTGGACCGATATGTATTTGCCGCCCTAGGGGGCGGATGATAAAAGTACCGCCAATGAATGCGGTACATGCGCGGCATGGCTGGTTTGGAGAACACGGGAAGCGTTTATTCTTTTGCCCAATGCTGTGTGTGGTAATCGAATCATTTTTCGCTGCTCCAGCTGATAAATCCCACCGGGCCGTACTGTCTTGAGACAAAGAATTATGGTTGAATTACGCATTGCTGTATTTAAGCCTCCGGAGAGAATAAGGAAAGGATGTGTGCTTTATGGTTTTAGCTACCTAATTTTCATGACGAGCTTCTTTATTGGGAACTATTAAAATTAATTGCATCGCGTCATGCTACGTTAAAGAAACAATTTGCAAATAACTAATGCAAAAATCGTTCACGATGTAGCTCAACAGTAAATAAAAACTGTTCACAAAATTGGCTCACCATAATAACATCCATTGGCTGCGCTGAATAAATCCCCTACATTAAACCGTTACAATCTATTTACTATATTGCCCTTGCATTATCGGTAAAGCAAATGAAGCCATTATATTTATTCATAAATTGATAGCGATTGAAAAATCGTACCGGTCTTTACACGATAATTGCTGCTCACCGTCGAGCAGTAATCACACATTACCGAAGCATAGTGGCCACCGGATTCATCAATTAATCGTGCCCAATCAACTCCACGCACACACAAACACACACACAGTACAAATCGGATCAATAGGAAAGCGCAAACCGATTAGTGGCCAATGTATGCCACCCACCGCCAAAGAAACCACCCCTAAGTGGCGCATCCACCAGAGCAAACTGTACACCCATTACACATCCATCGCATCTGTCTAGCTCCTTACAATGTGGGGTTTTCCCGATGCCGATTTTCCCTCTAACTCTCCCCTCACACACACACACACGCTTGTTTCATTTTCATCCGACGACCGTGAAAAATGGTGAGGCAAGCGTGTATGAAACCGGACCCCGGCGTGGAGTTGCTCTGATTGCTAATTAAACTACTGATGGAAACATTTCGCTTCGCTCTCGACACACGCACGCTCATACACATCCTACTGGGGGGGACAGTTGGTGGCGCCATGCAGCTCTTATGCTACGGGCCGCACACAGCATTACTACCCACTACACTATATGCACTCTGCACTGCATGATCTTCACCGATTTATTAAATCAACTCACGTGCCAATTCTGGCTGGCACGCTCGCCTTTCTGTCGTGCCCTTCACGCACGTTAACGAAGGGCCATCACGGCTTCTTTATTCCTTGGTTTCTTTTCGGCGGTTTGACTGCGTTTTTTCTGTTTCGCCTGCCCCGTCCGAGGGGATGATTTTCCTTTCCGCAGTAGGGCAAGTGCGCGTGTCTCGTTAATCAGCTTCCAAGTGTGTGTGTGTGCAGGGTCGATGTGGACGCGCCCGCGCGTAAGGGATGAAGTGGTCATTAGTCAACGAACTCGTGGGCAAGCGTCTTTCATGTAACGACGTGCGTTAAGAGCTCGACAAGAG